>NC_084666.1:10308307-10608557 GCF_028389875.1 Rhea pennata | reverse complement strand
AATATTCACTTAAAATGACCATCAGTCACTGACCGCAGGATAATCTTTCCCTCCAAAAACTTTTTTTTATTTATTTATTTTTAACCTGCTGCTTTGGCCTTGTGAATAAGTTATCTCCTACTACACTTACAATAGAAGCATTAAAAAGAAAAATCACCAGAGGAGGATGGACGTAGCAGCAGTTTGTGAATATGACCAACTGGGAAAATTTTCTGCCCACTAACTAGAAAGATGTACAAGAAAGGTACAAATGGGAAACTGGGAAAGACTGTACTTTATAAATTAACAAGACAGAGGACTGAAGAAGCACATGTCTCAGATTAGACTACAAATGATAGAACAAAAGTGATCCAATACAGGTGACTAGCATAAATTTAATTTTTTAAAAACTAAGAAAGAAAAAGCATGAGCTGTTATAACGAATTTTCACTGATAAAGCTGTTAAGCACAAGTTCCATGTAACATTTTTTTCAGCTGTGCTGGCTCAAGGAGTCTGCATGTACCCCTGACCACTCTCACCAGCTCCCAAACCGCACCAGGCTGCCCCCTCATCTCCACTAACACTAGGGTTTGCGGAACCCATTGCAACTCAAAGCAAATGAAATAATCCTGTTTACAACACTGACCTATCGACAGTCATGTCAACATAACTGAAAAATCACACTGCCTACTCTGGACTGAGAGCAACAAGAACCCCTTAAATCATTACTACCGAAGAAATGCAATGTGAAACTATGATACTCAATGTGCTGCTCCAACCTGGAGCTCGAGTACAGTGGAGCAAGTTGATGAAACTGTATCAATTATTCAGAACCAAAAGAAACTAAACACCTTTAGAAAACATCTTCAATTAGCTTAAAGAAATTGCCAGCTATTGGATGAGCTCTTTCATATTTCAGGAAACATACTTATCACATAACTTCTTTTACAAATTGTCACATATAACTTAGATTTTGCACCATATATTATTAGTATCTCTCCAAAGTTAAACATATAATATCCTATCCTCCAAATATCTGGATATAAATAATAAAACAAGGAGATCTTTCTCCTCTGATTCATCAGCTTTCAAGCTAGGAGGAGCAGAAAAAGAGGTAGCAAGGTAGTAAGAAGAAGACTCAGTAAGAAGAGGACTCTGGTGGTCCCTGGAGTACAAGAGGCTAAGGGAGTGGGAGATTTTTATACTTGGTGTTCAAGAATACTAGACAACAACAAAATATAGGGAGTAGGCACCAGGATTCCAGAAAGAGGGGAAAAAATGGAAAAGATAAAATAGGTGAGGCTAAACCAGCATTACAAGATCTTGGAAATCTAATATTTTTATGGACAACATATTTGACAATACATCTGTGTCCTTGAAGTGAAACTGAGGGGGGCTGGATGTTGTGCAACAGAGTTTAGACGTTATGAAGGCATAGGAATAAATAGAGGAGCAAGAAGAGAAGAGAGAGGTAAATTATAAGAAAAAGAAGAGCTAATCTAGAAAAACATTGCTACTCTAACAAGCCTGATTTATATTTACCTAAGGATGCAACACTTTCTACACTGTTTCAAAATGAAATTTAATCTTACAAGATTCAAATGCACAGAGTGAAAAAAAATGTTGAGAAAAAAAACATAAGAAAGCAATTGCATGGCACGAATCAAGTTCCAAGAACTCTAAAACATACAGTCACTGCTATGTAGTAACTTCAACAGAAATTCTTTTGTTTTTATTGGGCTATGTAAATATACTACTATCTCTCCTGACAGCTTGAGACAATCAGTATGAAAAGATCACGTACATGCTAGAATAGTCATACAGGACCAATTGCTACTGGATTATAAGATTTCACCAGAAAAACAGTTTGAGGAGTCTCATCCAACCTAGCTAAAGATGGCATTGCAAGGACACTTGCAGTGGAAACTCCCATTGCCATCCAGTGACTGGCCACCCTGCTCATGAGTCAATTCCCCATATAAGTGTTACCCTTACTAAAAATGGCAATAAATTAGGTTCATGAGTATCTGTGCAACAAATGTCAATCTGAGTACTGAGTTTTGGTTAATTTTCCCTAAAAAGCATATACCAAAAAGAGGACACTTATATTCACAGACTTTATCACAAAAAAAGACCTTTTAGAAGGCCTCAATTTAGGGAACAGAACTGAATTTACTACACTTCTGTGTCACAAAGCTTAATTACACTCACTATAAAACACCTAATTTGAATTTTTCCAACTTCTATTTCCAGTTATTGAAGCTTTTAAAAGATCCCTCTACTTTCAGATGTGACTCTGAACTTGTATGGGAAAGGGCAATCTAAGCATTTTATTCAGAACACAGTTACACACAGATCATATAATTTGAAACTTATGTGGATATTCAAACCATACCAACTTTACTCTCAGACAGAAAACAGCAGAAAGGTGAGTCTTGAGTGTCAGTTCATCTTTACAAAAATGCATTTTAAGACTCCAGGAAGAGCTCCTAATTTTGTCCCTTCTGAAAAGGGATGGAAAACAGGATGCCACAGTAAATCCCCCCACAGTCAGTGCACCATCTACCAAATCATACTGAAGGTCTTTAGGGATGCTGCAATAAAGAGGTTGATACAAATGTTGTACTGTCTTGAATATTACTTTCAAACCCTAGGGGCTCGGGGTTGTTTGGCTAAATTTTTTTCTCCCTGCCACCTTGCCTTGCTGTCCTCTATCTTCCCTAAGTGCCTATTCTCCTGATTATGGGTCCTGTTGAGCAGCCCCTCCACTACAGCAGAGCAAAGCAGGCAAGACTGCAGGCAGTGACTTCCCTTTCTCTCTCATCTCCATCAGCAAGCATCAAACTTTCCTCTTCCCCAAAACTGACAGTGCAGAATTACATTACATGTAAAGTGAAGGTCTAAAGGAGGACACATTTGAAAATGAGGTATGTTTGGTTAAGAATCTCGTACTCTGAAAGTGAGGACAGAAAAGAACCTGGGAAGGAAATGGGAAAAGAGACTGCTGTGGTCCAATTTGCCAGACTGTAATAGGAACAGAGGCAGTGAGTTCTGGGGAAAAAGTAGACACGCCGAGAAAGAGGGTTCCATATGCTATGGGACAAAAAAAATAATTCAGTAGCACCCTTCAAGCCATCCTGTATTACTGCCCTCATCATAGACTGAAGACACTTCAAAGTTGGGTTAGGTGGGGGAAGGTTAATGAGAAAAGGCCTAGCACCATTCAAATCTTACAGACTGCTCTTCCACAAGCTTCAATGACACTACAACTCCTGCACTGATTTTCTCTTTGGCAGCAGTTTGACAAGAGATTCAAGTGGTATTACACAACATTACACATCAATGGATTTGATCACTTCTAAGAACACCTCTTTAATAATTAGATGATAATGAAACATTTTATGACCCACAGTGGCATTTTAATTGCAGTTAAGCCTATAGCATTATTAAGAACCTGGCCAAATTTCACGTAAGATTCCTATACACTTTGCAAAGACACAGAAAAGAAGTTGTCCAGTCACACTAGATATCCAGGTAAATGAAATCTACTGTCTCCCATACAAAGGATACTAGGTACAGAACAATCTAAGCATCTGAATTTCAATATTATCCTAATTCCTCTTCACAAAATTTAAGTGTTGATGGTAGTAATGCAGATGGAACAGTAAGACCATTTTCTCAATTGCTTCTTGCATGAGTTGGAAGCCTACTAGTTGGCTACTATGGAGGAGAACACCTGAGTATACTAAGGGAGAACACAGAGAAATTATCAGAAGTACATACGCTAGCACTTAACAACTGGCTCTAAATTCACCAGTACTACTTAGGAACACGAAGTCAGTATGGCTCAACGTTCAGTTACAGTCAAAAGCGCAAGTGAAGTAAGAATCATCACAAAAGGAACAGAAAAGAAAGAAAGAAATTAGCTTTATGAATCCATGGTCTACCCACACGTTTTCAAAACTGCCTGCAGTTCTGGTCAATCCATCTCAAAAATATTATAGTAGAACTAAGATCGGAAAAATAACTTGGAAAATAGCTTGGAAAATAACTGGCAGTTCAGGTTTAAAACAAAATCAAATGAGTAGGAGAAATTGACAGGGTATGAGATTATTCAATATTTCTCATGAAAAATATTAGCAGATAGGAAATGGAATTATATGTAGAATACAATTATGTACTATTTGCTTGCAGCTCCGTTACATTACAGAATTTATTGTCATGAGACACCAAAAGAATAAGAGAGTTCAAGAAACAACAAATTCTGGAACACAGGCTCATTAAGGTTATTAAACACAATGATGCGGATGCAGTCTCCACACGAGGAAAGTCCCTAAAACCACATGTTGCTGAAAATTAGAAGAATATACCACCAAAAACACATGCTTCCCACCTCCCACATTTCTTCTAAGCAGCTGCTCCTGGTCATTGTCCAAAATCAACGTCAGTGCTGGACAGCTCATCAGATACAAATGGATGTTCCTATTAGCTGATTACAAAATGAATGTTAGCTGTCAACATCATATGGCTATGAAAGAAGTAAATAATATATAAAAATGTATTACATGAGGCATTCACAACACATATAGGAAAACATATACCACGGTTACAGAAAATCCTTACTACGAAATCAGTTTTTTCTTTTTTTTCCTTTTCTTTTCTTTAATTCTCTCATCACCAAAAAAGAATTTAAATTAGCACAGTTTCAGAAAAGAGCTACGAAAATTATCAGGAGAGTAAAAGTCTTACATTCTGGAAGACAGACTAAGCTCTTCAGTAAAACAAAATGAAAGCTGGAAGAGTATGATTTCTACATATCTACATATCTCCACAAACAAAAGGGGAAGCGCTGAAGAAAAAGTTACAAACCAAAGGAAATATTAGAAGAAGAAATGAGTAGATAGCAGCCATGACTAAATTCAAATTCAAAAATAAATAAAAGTTTCTAACATCATATTAGTGAGGTCCTGAAAAAATTTTCTTGTAGCAGTGTGGGTTCAAATGATTTTTTTCCAAGGTGCAGCTACTAAGTGTACAAAATGTATGATATGATTACCTAAAAGAGATAGAACTCAATTTGATGATGTAGAATATCCTTCTCTAGTACTATCTTTGCAAATTTTATGATGCTTTAATGGCCTTTTTATTAATGGGACAAATTGTCAAGCCTTTCTCTTGAAGCTTCATGTCCCCATGTTTCTATTGAAATACTTCAGAAGTCCTTTAAAGATTCCAGGCTTATTTTTTGTTAATTGATCTATTTCTCCTCCAGGAAAAAAAAAAAAAAAAAAAAAAAAAAAAAAAAAAAAAAAAAGCAGGTATTTTAAAGACTAGAAGAAAAGGAGTGGTAAATCTCAACTGCAAGGAGATTGTGGTCTATCTGCCTACAGCTGAAAACTCGGAGAATAATCTTGTAGTTTCTTGTAACTGGAGCCATGCTCCCCCTGCCACTTACTGACAGATCGGCTGTGTCTTTAAGGCTGCTCTACTTTTCGTAGAAACTAAAAGCCATGAATCCTCAGGCCTCATAACAAACAAGATTTTTGTAATATATATGACAGGATAGGTTTGCTTTGGGGGCTATTTTTCTTTAAAGGTAACATAGCATTTAGATAGCCCAGAAAGTAATCTTACAATCTCTACTATTAAAACCATGTTACATCACTTTCACAAGTCATTCTGTGCTAATTATTCTTCTCTACATCATTTCTTCACTGTTTCTCAAGATGCTGCCTTCTCCTCTGCCCTCCCAACTCAAAACTCAGAAATCCTTAGGTGCTTGCGTGTCCCTTTATTGTCATGATTTTAATTGGTTAACTGCAGTCCAAACCTACACTTCCTGAAGAAACATTACAAGTCAGGTGTAATGAAAAATTTGAAATCTCTAAGCAAGTAAACTTGAAATGAGATAATTTTTTAAAGTTAATATTGCTCTAAAGACATATATTCTCCAGATTTTGTCTCATTTCTTTTTCAGAGTAAAGTATCTAGCATTACTCTAGCTTTTCATAGATTTTAAAAGATCCTAGAATTGCCCATTTTTAAAAATCATTATTTTAGATTACAGTACATACAAAAGAACTTTATGAAATTACTAAACTTTTATTAACATTTCATTTTCACTTAATAAAATGTATAAGAGAACCTACTTGATATAAAAGCCTCTTTGAAGATTAATTCACATAAACACCAAACTAGATCTGAGAATAGTGCTAGAGATTTCAGTTATGTTCTCTCTAAGCTATATACATACATCTCAAATCATACCAAATTCTGTAATTCTAAAGGTTACATTAAATTGTACTGTGTAGAATAGTGATCCAGTTGTCATTAATATGGCTTTATAAACTGGAACAACTTAAACTAGTGAGCAAACAGGATAGTACAGAAAAGGGAAAAGATACGTAATTATACAACAAAAAAACAAACATAGTAACTACACAGCTTTGCCAACATTGTCTTTGCATCTAAAAATCCTGACTTCAGCTGGTTCATCAATCAGTTTCCAACATTAAAAACTGAAATTCTTGTATTTGAAGCAAATGAAAATTTTTCACAAAACACCTACTCCATTCTTAACTTGAATACAAGATTTTTTTTTTTGGTAATACCTTAGAAACGAAGAACAACTCTGAAATAGTAATATATAAGTTTCTGACCAAAACAGTAAAAAAAATGCTAATCTAGAAAACATTATCAAACAAAGATGCCCACTGTATTGCTTACCTGTTTTCTCTGTTTTTTAAAGTTTTTACAATGTTTTCAATAGCTTAAGTCATGATCATAGAAGCTTAGAATCATCTAGTCCAACCGCCCTGCTCAGCAGGGTCACCTAGAGCATGTTAGACAGGGTTGCATCCAGGCGGGCCTTGAAGATCTCCAGAGAAGGAGACTCCACCACCTCTCTGGGCAACCTGGTCCAGTGCTCTGTCACTCTCACAGGGAAGAAATTCCCCCTCACGGTCAGGCGGAACTTCCTGTGCTTCAATTTCTGCCCATTGCCTCTTGTCCTGTCACACGGGACAACTGAAAAGAGTTTGGCCCCGTCCCCTTGACACCCTCCCTTCAGGTACTTACAGACATTGATAAGATCCCCCCCTCAGTCTTCTCTTCCCCAGGCTGAAGAGGCCCAGCTCTCACAGCCGTTCCTCATAGGGCAGGTGCTCCAGCCCTCTGATCATCCTCGTAGCCCTATGCTGGACTCTCTCCAGTAGCTCCATTGTCCCTCTTGTACTGGGGAGCCCAGAACTGGACACAGTACTGGAGATGAGGCCTCCCCAGGGCTGAGTAGAGGGGCAGGATCACCAGCAGCTGACAAATTTTTCAGTTTTAAAAAATGGCCCCTTGGACAGTATTTTTCATAATAATACTGTCCAGAAGACCAAAGTCCTGAAGAAGCACAGGTGTGAGAATATTCACTTAAAATCTTTATAAGCTGAAGAAGATATATAACTCAGGAAATGTGAGCCTTAGACAGTGAATTTTCCCTTTTTTTCCTCTAAGAGCTAGAAATAGCATCTGTTTACAAATTCACACTCTTTATGAGAAAAGTTTATAAAAATCAGTAGTCAAAAATTGAAATAGGTTTATAAATTACTTTCAAATGGATATGACAAATCCATTAAAAACAGACCTATTATACAAGTTACGAAGCTCTGCTTGTAAAATGTGCTGTGATCTTAAATGTTTACTTGCTTCTACAACATTAAAACAGATTTTCTTCTTAGAAGAGAAGAGAAGAGAAGAGAAGAGAAGAGAAGAGAAGAGAAGAGAAGAAAGAGGTCAATACCTAAGCTTCTGTTCTCAAGTAGAGAAAACTCAGAATTGAAACTGACTGTTATGAGGCTTTCCAGTGGAAAAAGGAGTGTTTTCCCAGTAAAACTTAATTTAAAACAGTAACAGTTAAACATATTTTTGGCCAGGTCCTAGCCTGAAAATAGAGATTGAGGGTTGAACAAAATCAAATGTATTAGATTAATTTAGTCCAGAGGGAGAGGAATGCTTCCCTGTTCAGCAATTCCTCAAATCCCTTGCCAGTCCTAATATCCCCTGATGTTTTCAGATTTCTTATACTGCTTTTCTTTTGCATAACCCAAAATTATCCAAACAGATGTGAGTAGGTAAAAGCCTGAAACTTGATGGGATGCTGAAGAAAGCAGAAATAACAAGACAACGGCAAAGTAGGACAACACTGAAGGAGTAACAAACCTAGCTTGGGAGAACAAAAGAGCAGCAATTACTCCATTCTCACTGAAACCACAACCAGATCTTCCACACCCTAATCTCACAGACCTCCCTAGGCCGCACATCCCTGCCCAATATAAGCCTTATAGTAATTCAGAAGCTTATTACTACAAGAAATATTCCCTTGTCATTCTGAAATTCAAAGCCCCATAATACGATCCTTATTTTCAGTGAATCTCAATAACATCATCAGGACTCTCATGACTTGTTTTAGACTAAGAATCTTTTAAGAGCCTACAAGAATCTAGGAGAGCCTCCAAAAAGGTCTCATAAGATTCTTAATCAGAAATCTGTTCATGTGAAACTTAAGACATACAGGGAACATGAACATCAGTGCAGGAAATAACAACTCTAGAGGTGCTTGTGACAGATACCACCTTACAAATTTCAGTCAGAAAAGGTAGAATAGAACCAAAATTTCTCTGATGAACTCACAATTCTCCTCTTCCAGATATAAGAAAGATTTCAGGTCTACAAAAAATACAATTGATTAAGTACATGAGAGCTCAATAACTTAAGGATGAAATCCTTACAATAACATATGAACACAAAATAAAGAACCTCATGCTACTCAGTAATGTTTAATCAAATTAGGTGATTTTAACTTTCTTTTTAAGAATTTGTACTTATATAGAACTTTAAAGTGTTTTTTACCATTGTAAAGTATATCAATATAGAAAAACTGAGGGTTTTTTTTTCCAATTTTTACAAAATTATCCACAATTCTAATTTGTCAACTGGAAAACTAATACATTAAAGAGAACATAAAGCTCAGAAAAATAGTTTACTTGCCTGTAACCTGAAGTCTGAAACTCCATACATTCCTACCCACAAGATACACTTCCCAGGTCCAGTTCTGAAACTGCAACTTCAAATAGCTATGATCACTGGGGCTCTCTCATAGCTACTCTTGTGTTCTGCACAATTCATAAATGTTTTGCAGGTGTAGTTATAAAATCAGGAAAGAGTTTATGGGCCATTAGCATTCTATAGTGCAGCATACACTCCTGTACTAAATGTTGTGGTCACCACTATTTGGCTGCACAACTATTCTGCTAGGTCAGAACTGCATCCAGTTATTTGAGACTTTTCCCCAACATGTATTGAGATAGAATATAATGAAGGCTCCAAGGAGGACAACAAATAATGTGGATGTGCAAAGTTCACCTCGAAGAACTCTAGCTTTGGTAACCTCTTCTCCCTCTAGTGGTTTCTGCACATTCCCACTTGGAGGATATATTACCTTTCAGTACTAAAGCAAAAGACAAAAAAAAACTCAATTAAAAAGCAATTTAAGGACTGCTCTGCCAAATTAAGCATTAAACTGAGACACTAGGTTGTAAAAATATCAATGGAATCCCAGGTGGCCACTTTATACACTTCCATGACAGGAATATGTCTGAGTATGCTGTGTAAAATCAGTCCCTACCACTTAAAAAGGTCACAGTAAGCTGAGGATGTATAATTTTCTTGAACACAGCATCTAACCCCTCCAAATAATGTTTTGGAAAAGACAGTCTGAACTCTTTTCTGCACAAAAAACAAGAAAGAGTCTGAATTTCTGAATATCATTGTATTACAAAAGTGAATTAGTGCCCTAATACACAAGAAAATAGATTTTCCTTATTTCTGTGGTACCTACAGAAGTACAGAGGTATGCTCATCAATAACATAACATTCTGCAACTATTTCCTTTAAAGATTTAAAATGAGAACATATTACTACTTCATCTTTATGAATTATTCTGGATGAAGATCAGTGCTTGCAACCCATCCTTGTAAATGATTTCAAGACTTTCATGAGCATTTTAAAGGTGCTTTTTTTTTTTTTTTTTTTTGCAAACAAATGTGTCATTAATCTTAAAAGGGAAAAGTAGTTGAGGGAGTTTGAGTGAAAACATATATTCTGCTATATGCTGACTTGAGTGACACAGTAGGTGATAAGTGTTTACTGTTTACTCACATACAGCACATCTTTCATGTTAAAGTGCAAATTTTTCTAAGAAAATGTCATTAATGTACTCTTGACTTACATGAAATAAATGTTTCGAGCATTTCAAAAATAATCTTCTTGAGTTTTAAATCTGAAAAAATCCAATCCATATTACAATCATATTTCAGACACAAACTTGCTGCACAGACCCTCTAGGTTTTTCCACAGCATCCCTTGGTAGCTGCTGTAGTAACGGCAGCTGAAGCTCTCTAGTCCCCAAAGAGCACTTGGGATCAGCATCCATAATGCGTCTGTACACGTGCTGCATTTACAGAAGCCTTCCCTTGGTCTGCCAGTATAGCAGTTGGCAAGCAGACCATGAGGTATGTAGTCATTGGGGCACAAATAGGATTGGATAGTAGGTGTTTGGGCATGGGACACAAATTAAACATTCTTGTGCAGATTATTTCTATTTCTGTTTTTTGAAAAGTGAGAATCACCTTATATTTAAGACCATTTGACATTCAGGTCATTACTTTGGGTTTGGACTGCTTGCTGTAGCAGTCAGGTTATATTAAAAATACATTAATGTATTACTAGTATATTATATACTAGCTTATTTGTCTTACTATTTTCAGCATAGAAGTGTAAAAAAATGTACATGACAGCTGTTGGCTTCACAGTGTAAGAAAAGCATTAAAAATGAATTTCTCTCTCCATGCCAAAACCAAAATGTTCTAAAATTCTGCATTCTACCCAAAAATATCTACATGCCTGAATGCCACAATGCAAAGATTTTACCTATAAGTTTTGAATAACTAACAAATCTCTATTGTCACCCCCTTTATATAGTCCACTGTATCTTTTTTAATCAGTGAGCAATACCTAGGTATTTTTAATCAGGTGATTAAAAAAATATTTTTTCAAAAACACATTAGGATAGCATGATGGTAACTTGAATCAATTACAAAAGCAATACTTCTTGATGAAAGAACAGGTCTTCTTGAAGTCTAATTTGGAGAATAAGATTCTGTCTTTCCCTGGAGTCAAGAAATGTTTTAAATATAACACTTTGCCATTAACTCTCTTAACATAAGATCAATGACTTCACCCAGAATCCCAGCTACCAACACTGGATTCCCATGAGATTAGTCCTTCAACAAGAAAAAGCGTACATAGCAAAGGGAATAGTATCTAATTATGTTGGACACCTATTGCATGCATATTTTTTTTCAAATTTTCTTGCTTTATAGAAACCTGAGAGTAGACAAAACAAGCCTACAGACAGCACTCAAACAAAGCAACAAATTGGAATTAAACTTGAAACGCAGCTTACTGGTAATACACTAGATTTCTGACCTAATAGTGGACACTAATAATCATCAATAATGACTATCCTTTGATGTAGTTTTAGTACCAATTTTATTGAGAGATTTGCTGGAGTGAATATTTATGATCATAAAATTATTTTATTTCTGTAAAAAAATAAAAAATAATAAAAAATAAAAAATAAAAAAATAATAATAATAAATAAAACAGATCCAGTCTGTTTCCATTCTTTTGTTACTGGAGGTCAAAAGGAATTGAAGTTGAATGTCATGTCTCCTTTTATTGCAAAGTCACTACAACATTTGGAAACAATGGAGAGGCAAGAAGAAATATGAGAAAGCTCTAACAGACAACACTTCCAGCAAAAGTACAATTCCAGAGCTGCACTCAATTAAACAGGAATATAGAAAACCCCTACAAAGCAGAAAGAGTCACATTATTTTCACCCAAAATTTGTAAATAATAGTTTACATGTTCAAATTTTATCACACATATAATGGGGTTAAAAATATCAGGGGCTATTTGTTGGAGAGGGGGGTTGTTTGCTTGTTTTTAAACAACCAGCATCAACATATTCTTACCTTTTTATCTTCTTTAGACTTCCTAATAATGTGCTGAGGGCCAAACTTGTTTTGCATGCAAAACATCTTCTTAGACCATTCATGTTTATGAGATTTTAACTGGGGCTGGCCAAAAGCGCCATCAACTCTGTATCTGTCAGCCGGAATCTTACTCATTGGAGGGGGGAGAGTTCCACAGTTAACACTTGACCAGCCATCCGTAGAATCCGTGTAAGACTCCTGGTCGCTAGCATTGCCATGTTGCCATTCTTGCAATACATGCACAGGCAACCATCTTTGATTGCCTATGCCTGCAGCACTTTTCTTAGATGGGGGTACTGAATTTCGGGTAGAAACCAGTGGAACTTCAATACGAGCAGAAGGACTTAGATGTTTGCTTAAATTTTGGGATTTATCATTCTGAATCATTTCTAAAGGAATATTTCCTTCTTGTTCATGGCAGAAGCCATTCCAATGGGAAGTAGATTGATTTTGTCCCCTTCCTCCTGGATTTTCCCACATACTGTTAGGAATAT
This sequence comes from Rhea pennata, assembly GCF_028389875.1. Taxonomy (NCBI): domain Eukaryota; kingdom Metazoa; phylum Chordata; class Aves; order Rheiformes; family Rheidae; genus Rhea; species Rhea pennata. The sequence goes on along the minus strand of NC_084666.1, from coordinate 10,595,976 downwards.
GTTTACTTGGATTGCTTCCTAAATCAACCACTAAAACTCTATTATTCTTTTCCTCTTGATTAAAATTTCCAATTCCACTGTCACTGTTACTGCTTGTACTGTTATTCTGATGAGCATCTGCATCACCATCAAGAAAAGCCCTTGCACGCATTCCCTCAATCAATTCCCCCATGTCCCTATAAAGGACAGAAATAAATTGAAGAACAGGTAGAGATGACGTTGGAAATTCTAGACAGCCATTTGTGTCTGGATCTGCCGTACATTCCAATCCAAAACGCCTTGCTATGCCCTGGTGAATTTTATGATGAAATAATTCAGGATCCACCATAAACACGTGGCAAGATGTCCTCAGAACTCCTTCATCTTCCTGAGCCAAGCTTGTATCATCACTTGTCTGCATCGTAACCAGTCCAAAGAATCTTCGGTCATCTGGGCAAACAGCACTGAATGCCAGCTTCTCTGCAGGATATTCTGCTAGTACACCTGATTTGTCACTACAGAGCTGAATACAATCATGCATAATCTTCATCACCACTAACGAATGGATTTTTTGTTCTGCTCGCAGCCGTCTCATGCATCCACGAATAGCCTGCAAACTCTCATTTTCCAAATTTGAGGTTGTTGAAGGAAGCTCAATTGAGCCTAGGTAACCTACAATCATAGCAACATTTAAAATACTTGCGTCTAATCCAAAGTCTTCAGTGCTCTCCAATCCAATTCTAAAAACTGAATCATCATTCAGGACTTTGGATATTTCTTCCTTGGACAGTAGGTTTGGGTTGTTTATACTTTCATTTCCAGTTTCAAATTTAATAGCAGCAGAATCTGAAAACGATCTTTGTTTTGGTGTCAAAGTCTCTGAGTTTCCAGCACAAAGAGTAGGATTCTCAAAGATCATGTTGAAAATGCCACCAGACTGCATTTCTTCAACAACTTTCTCTGCTCTATTTATACCTAGAGCTTTGGAGTCAGGTTTGGGTTTCAGCCAGCCCTTTCCATCATAAAAACCAACTTCTTCATCACTAGAACACGAATCTATATGACTAATCCCTTCAGCAATGACCATGTGCAGCACTCCAGAACATTTTCCTATAAGTTTGACTACATCTTCATGAGAGGCTTTCTTCACATTAATTTCATTAACTGCAAATATTTGATCTCCTGCTTTAAGTCCAACATAATCTGCAGGGCTTCCTTTCATAACACAACTAAGAATACATGGAGCTTGTCCAGAAAGGGTAAACCCATAGCCAGCTCTTCCTCTTGCAACTTCCACACTTCTTATCCGAGGAGGAGCATGCATGTTGAGTCGACGTTTGACTGTCTCCCCTGGTCTATACATTTTGGGTTTTTCTCCCAGAGCAGAAAAGCTTTCAATTAGTCCAGCTTTTTGTCATGTTTCACACTTTATAAGTTATGACTCTTTCAATTGACGAAGCTCTAAGGAAAGAAAAAAAAAGACATTTGAATTTTCAAACATATTCAGCTTTTTTGTTCCTTTTACTGTTCAGAAAAACAGAACTCCATCAAAAACTATTACTAGAGAAATAACACAGCACTCAAAATAATTTGAAAAGGGCAGGTATCTCAGCCTTCATTTTACTTATAAAAAGGCAACAGTGAAGGCAAATAAAGCGTCTGTCCAAAATGACAAAGCTAAGGACAGAATCTGTCTTTTTATATACAGTTCAGTATTTTCATACTGCATCATGTTGCTTCTTTTCCAAGAAAGAAAACTCCATCATTTTACTTCATTAGAGTTCTGGCTTACACCACCATTGTGATACCAACACATTCTGCAGCACAGTGAAAATCCGGGATGAGGTTCATCTATCCTTTCCCAGGCACCTTAAAGTCAGAGATTAAATTGATCTGGTCAGCTATGACCTACTCCCCCTTTCTACTCAATGTATAGACACACGTACCAAAGATATCTATCTAAAATAAATTAGATAAATTACCTGTAGATTTGCCTGTTTCTCTCCACTGACTGTGAAAGCAGCTTAAGATAAGTAACTTGGACTTCAATTTTCACATGTGTATTTTTTTTAATATCTGCAACACCATCGAATGCACACTCAAATGATGTATTAGACAAAGAGAAAAAAAATCATGTTTACTGTTACAATAATGATAAATTTACTCAAAAAAAATCAGAAAAAACACTATAAAAATTGCATTTCAGTCAGTCATTCCAACACCCATGTGTTTTAGATAAAAACTTTAAAAAAGAACTCCACAGGCTGCCAGTATTAATCCAGTCAGCAGCAGAATCATGATTTTTTGAGTAAGATGAAGTAGCTTTATAAAAAGAGATAGAAATATTAGATTTCATTAAATTTTGGTGTTGATGCTGAAGTCTGGTTGTCTTGTCCAAATGGACTCAGGTAAATTCTACTATTTTAGATAGATTTCCTTCACTAAGCAGATTAAAATGCTTAAAAATGATTTCACGCTAATAACAGAAATGGCATCCTACTCAATTTTTGAAATTATCCACTTGCTGCATGATACGAACTCTTGCTTCTAGAGATCTGGAGGATGAGCAACTAAATTAACTGGATGACTATAGCTACATAAGTGAGAATTAATTTGAAAATAACTATTTCTCAGCTAGATCATAGACTGCTCATAACTTGATCACCTTGTAACATACTTAAACTATAATGTACTTGAAAATGTTTCATATAGGTAGACAGATACAAATATATACATTCAGCTCTCACAGATGGACACTTTTGCTATAAAGTTAACATTAGTGATCTCTGATCCACTACTTGCTAGGAAGAAATTACCAAGAAGTCCTTGTAACATTGCTCTCAGGTCCTGAATTAAAAACAAAACAAAACAAAAAAAGTCTGCCTTAAAGACATGCACAGAGATGCAATCCACACTACCTTGTTCGCATTATTTTCTGCCCAGGAAAGAACAGAAGGTAAGGACCAGTCCTTCAGATGTTCCACAGAAAAATAAATAAATATGTACATACATATATATATATACACATACACATACATATATATTTTATATATATAATACACACACACACACATATATATATAATATGTTATATATATATAATATGGATTTATATTATACGTGTATATATAAAATTTAGTATCTAAGACTTAACTGCACAAGATGTTCAGTTGGTTTTGTTTGGGGGTTTTAGCTTTTTTTTTTTTTTTTTTAGAGTCTCCAGGGAGCAGCTATGACCATCCAATACAGAAGAGTTTCTGCAAATTGTCTTAATATAGTAATTAATTAGCTTCCATAACAATAGTTCCTCTATAATTTCAGAAAATAAGTTAGCTTTGGAAAGTAATGAAGCTTCACGCTTAACCTTTGGATGGAGATAAGAAATGCTTCCTAAACATTATTCAAACTCACATGCTGCTATAAAAGACCCAAGTCAACTTGCATCCAATCTTGTACCTTAAATACATTCACCTTTTCCCCACAAGGCTACTTATAAACTAAGAGATCACTGTACATTCCGCTATCTATAATTAGGTCTGGTACTTTCTAGGAGTAATAATTAAATATTAATAAATCTTTTCAAGATAAATTTCTTCAACCAAAAAAACAACAAATGCCCAACAGTAAATGAAAGTCCGATATTTGAGAGCATGAATAAATACATACTTTAATTTGTCTTTCAGGGAATATTTCTATTCTTGCATGTATTGAAAATACCTTAATATGTCCATTGGGTATATTCCAACACTGCACTGCTAAACTAGTCAACCATACTGCACGGTAATTTCTGGCACCTAAAAGCATGCTACTAGCTTGCAAGAGAAAAAAACAATTAGAAGAGTATTAAAATACAATAATCTGATCAAAAAATAGAGTGAAAAACAGTACTTGCAAAAGTTTAAGATTCAGTATTGTAATGTTGAAGGGGCTGATAAGAAAAAATAGATTTTCTAATTATCTTTCTAATCTATAAAAAATAGGAGCTACTGCAAAAAACTGTAATGAAAATGTAGTTAGACTGTTCTTGGAAAAAAAGCAAATCTCAATACTCTCCCACCTCATGATTCTGCATTTTCTATGAGAGGATTCCATTCAACTCCATTCACAAGCCTTCCTAAACTGCTACCACTGCCCCTTACATTAAATATTTATTCCAGATGATAAGCACTGATAAGGAAACATCATTCCTATATGTATGACCATATGTTAAAAAAGAAGGAAAGAGAAAGAAAAGGAAAGAGAAAGAAAAGGAAAGAGAAAGAAAAGGAAAGAGAAAGAAAAGGAAAGAGAAAGAAAAGGAAAGAGAAAGAAAAGGAAAGAGAAAGAAAAGGAAAGAGAAAGAAAAGGAAAGAGAAAGAAAAGGAAAGAGAAAGAAAAGGAAAGAGAAAGAAAAGGAAAGAGAAAGAAAAGGAAAGAGAAAGAAAAGGAAAGAGAAAGAAAAGGAAAGAGAAAGAAAAGGAAAGAGAAAGAAAAGGAAAGAGAAAGAAAAGGAAAGAGAAAGAAAAGGAAAGAGAAAGAAAAGGAAAGAGAAAGAAAAGGAAAGAGAAAGAAAAGGAAAGAGAAAGAAAAGGAAAGAGAAAGAAAAGGAAAGAGAAAGAAAAGGAAAGAGAAAGAAAAGGAAAGAGAAAGAAAAGGAAAGAGAAAGAAAAGGAAAGAGAAAGAAAAGGAAAGAGAAAGAAAAGGAAAGAGAAAGAAAAGGAAAGAGAAAGAAAAGGAAAGAGAAAGAAAAGGAAAGAGAAAGAAAGCAGACTGCTTATACCGTATTATTTTTCTCTAATAATGAAGTTCCAGAGGTGTGAAGATTTCTATCAGACAGCTATTCATTTATTTGCTTAATTTTGTGTGTGAAAAGTTAGGAAGTACTTCAACACTAAAGAGACTTTTGCTATTAAAATATATATATTATATATATATTCTTACATATATATATATATAAATTATACATATATAAATGAGAAAAAAGAAAACTGTACTACATCATAGAAAAAGCCATCACTTCCCAAGCTCAGCAGCCTGATATGACTGTGCATTATTTTTACCTATTCCATCCATGAGAAGTAACAGCTCCCTGAATTTATCTAGGAAACTTCAGAACAAAGAACAAATGCAGCTCTTCTGCAAGAACTCTAAGCATTCATACATGTTTTACTATAATGGTATCACAGACTACCTGAAAAATTAGAAAAACAGTGTTTCTCATGTGCAGACAGATTCCAAGAGAGATTAGCTGAGTTACAAACTGTTAACAAAGTAAATGTAAAAATGTACACCTTATAGCTTGATTTTAAAACTAAATTACCTAATTATGTAAGTTTTATTCTTACTTCTTTGAAGATTTCAAATTGTAGCTATAGAAAGATGTAACAGAAAAATAAGTACAAATTTCCAGTTTAAAAATAATTATATATCCAAATGATGTTTACTGTAATAAATTACAAATTATGTAGTATAAATAACAAAATATAGACATTCTAGTTGCAGTGATAGAAACCTTTGAATGGTGGAATGTTTTTATTAAAAATATGAAATTGTTAATGAACACTATACCCTGAAAAATGTCCTGAATAACCAAAGATAAAGTGATTTTAGCTGTTGATTTTCAGTAAAATTAAATGCTGAATCTTATAGAATCTACCAATAATATACTACTGTAATTAGTTTTAATAATTCCAACACTGAATTTTAGTAATTTAATAGCGTAACTACATTCGAACATACATAGTATGTCAGAAAATGGTTGCACCCTGATACCAGACATGGCCAGGCTTACTTTGGTTTCCTGTATCACTAAGTATGAAAAAATAAGTCTCAAAGAGAAAAAGACTACAATATCAAAAAACATGCATCTCATAAGTATTTGTCAAGAGGATATACGCTTTTCTAAAGGAGGAAACCAGCCTGTAACAGCAGAATAGTTAGTAATACATAGTAACTAAACCTTACACAAATTGTATTATTTAGTGACGTTTCAATATACTTGTTAAAACACTGAAAATGTTTTTTCAGAAATATGATTTGAGAAAGGTTTAGCAAAATTGCACAAATACAGCTTAGTAATATAATACAGAACAAATACAGTTTAATAATATACTTCACATTTCAGACAGAAACACCATTCAACACAATTAAAAGAGTTGTTCAAGTACGTGAAACAGCACAGTTTGCCCCACACATCAGCTTTGTCATACAGCAGCAAAATGAAGTGAAATCAGAGTTTTCTGCCAGCATACATTTTGGTCTATGGTTTCAATCTTTTTTTTTTTTTTTTTTTTTTTTTTGAGGTATAACGCACCACACATACCAGTTACAGCTGAGCTGTACTTTCTCCCAGAAGCACTGCATTCCTTTATGTTGTTTTTTTTAAAAAAAAAAATCCATGCTTGTTTTTCATATCACTTTTCAAATCCTTTGCTACAGAGAAAATATTACTTGCTTATGTACCTTCAGGGGAGAGAGGTAGCTTGTTTCCTGCGTCTGCTCTTGTTAACTCATAGCAACAAAAAGAGCAAACAGAAACAGGAGATGTATTCATAAGTTAGACTATAGCCTAACAGTTACAGAGGGCAGCAAAGGAGCATGTGAAAGTTAAAACTACAGTACTGGCCACCAGTCCATTTTGAAAAGCCTTTGGAAATAAGCTGATACTTGGCACTACAGTATCCATGCTAATGTGCTTTTTTTTTTTTTTTTTTTTTTTTTTTTGAAAAGTAGAGAAACAGTTGGTTTCATTTTGTTTTTCAATAGGGAGACACTAAGAGGATAGCCTGTGGGAAGGAAGCACACAGAGGGGAGAGACTGTCTCATTACCCTTGGTCATACACATCTTTATATTAAGTATTGCAAAAGAGCCTTCAATGTAGGTGACACTCTAATGCAGAACTGCCACTACTTCCACAACTGATGCGACCACAAAGCTCAAATGAAGTTAAAAGATCTAGTTTCTGTTCTCTATTAAAATGTGGTACACATTTATAGGCAAGATGTACAAGAAGAATAATAGTGCGAACTGTGGAAGACATTACCTGTTGTTTAGGAACATGGGTGGGTCAACATTTTGATAAAAATGTTTATCGACATCTCACATTTGGCACCATTTTTCTGTATAAGCGGGAACTGCTTGGCTAGCAAATAATTAGGTGTACCTAGCGTGATGAGAACTACTCACTTTAATTAGTAACAGTAGACTAAAAAACATGTTAATAGAAACCTCTGCTCAAGCTGAAGGTAAAGGACAAAAATGTAAAAACCACAGAACGCTTGCTGTTTTGTTTGACAACGGTCACCCGACTAAGGACAAAGTTTTCTATAGCTGCTGTGCCAACAGGCGTGTATTCATCATTCAGGTTACTTAAAATAATTAAAAGTTCCTCCTGACAACAAGTGAGCTACACGCAGAGATTTCGTTGGCAGTCGGGCTGTTTGTTTTCTTCTTCTTTCCTTCCAAACACGCTCCAGCGCGGCTGGGACGCCTCTCGAAGGCGGCACTTCAGAGCGGAGCAGCGATGCGGGAGCTCCGCTCGGGCACTGGGAAGCGCTTGCGACGGTGCGGGATGGCGGCGCGGCGGCGGGACGCGCCGCACACAAAAGCCGCGCAAGGCCGGGTGCCGCCCTCGGCGGGGACGCGGCGGCGGCGGCGGCAACGGTCCGCGCGCGGGGACGCGGCGGCGGCGCTGCTGCTGCTGCTCGTTAACCGCCCCCCGCCGGCGCCGCTTCCCAGGAGGGTGGAGCCGCGGGGAGGCACCTGAGCCAGCGGGGGCGGTTTGAAAAATCCAGCGGCAAAACAAACCGGGAGGCCAACGGGCGCCCGCCGCCGCCCGCCGCCCTCCCTCACCGCCGGGCTCCCCTCCCCCCCCCGCCCCGGCGCCCCCTCACAACGCCCATCCGCCCCCCATCCCCACCCCCACCCCGAGCGCGGTCCCGGGCCGGCTGCGAGGGGGAGGGGAGAGCCTGCAGGCAGGGGTGGCGGCTCCCCCCGCCCTCGCAGACCCACTCACCTCCGTCCCCCAGGACTCCGGCTGCTCTGCCGAGGCACCAGCTCCCCCGGTCACCGAGGAGACGGGCGCCGGGCTCCGCCGCGCAGCGCCTCGGCCACTGGCTGCGAGGGGCTGTCAGTCACCGCACTCACCCGGCAGGGGTGGCCGCCGGCTTCCCGGACAGAGAAAGCAGAGAGACAATGCGGAGCGCCACGGAACTACAGCTCCCGGCGTGCCTCGCGAGCGGCCGGCTCCCCGCACCGCGGGCAGCGGGCCGCGCGGGGCATGCTGGGCCTCGTAGTTCCTTACCCTCCGCCCCGCGCTCCAGCGGCCTCGGAAGGGCGCTGTGGGCAGCGGGCGCCCCGCCCCCTCGCCGCCCCGAGAGGCGGGAGCACGCGCAGGCGCGGGCTGGCGGCGCCCGTTCGAACGGGCGATCGTTGGGGTGCGCGGGCGCGAGGCGGGACGTGGGGGAGCGCAGCGCCCCCCCGCCCCCCTCCGCGGAGGCGGAGGCGCGGAGCGAAACGCTCGCGAGTAGCACGGTGAGGGCAGCCTGATCCGCCCCCCTCGGAGTCGGGAGGGCAGTTGGGAGCCGGTTCTGGCCCGAGTACGTAAACTGCGCTGCCGAGATAGCTGGCAGGGGAGCGACTCTGCGATGGCGCTGAGGAGAACCGTAGCTTGGTCAGGGGGGTGTTGAGAGGAGCATCGAGCAGGTATGTCATTCCTTACAGCCCAGAAGGAAAGCGAGCCTACAGGGTGATAGGCAAAGGTAAAAGTGGGTGTGAGCGTTAAGTTCAACCGTTAAACCGCCACATGAGGACGAAGAGGTAGGTGAGGCATTTCTACAGTAATCGGCAATCCAAAGGGCAAGAATATGTGCAAAGGGGAAGTTTTTGCCACCCTGTTGGACCCGGTTAAGCGAAGAACTAACCGAGTAGGTTTGACTTTCTTAGAAAACGTGAAAAAGTCTTGTGATCTGTTTATACTTTACAAAAGTTTGTGATCTCTGTGAGCAAGGACTGGTAGAAAGCCTTTGCGCACAGGGGATTCCTTCATTTCAATGTTTTTTTCTTCTGTGCACCAAAAACCTGAAAAGGGAACTGAGCCAACTAGTGACAGGCTGAAGGAGAATGCCTGCCCTTTAAATTTCTTTCAGTGCTGTGCATCCTCCAGAGAAAGACATAGCTACCACAACTCACTACTGCTGACATGTCCATAAGAAAACTTTTAAAAATTTTAAATAGTGACTTGATTGTTTAACTTGGAAAATTTGTTTCTTAATATCTCTTTTGCTTTCTAAGGTGTTTACAGTAACCAGAGAGTTCAAGAAAAACAACAACACAAAAAAAAGTTGAAAAAAAAATAAAGGACTGCTTTACCACTCCCTCTTCCACCTTCTCATTCTGCTGTTATTTTCTTTGTCAGTCAGTTCCAAGCAGATTTCTACCAACATGAAACTTTTCAGATCAAATTAGATCCCAGTGTTGTTATCCTTTTGACTAGGTTTTATGGGATAGTTTCCAGAGGGGAAAACAACCTGATAAAATAAACATTATTTCATTTTCTCATCCGTGCAGAAGACATCTTGGTAAATGAGTGTAAAATGACAAGATGATAGACCTGCTAACTTGTCCAAACGTGCTGTGCATGTTCCCATACAGATAATTCAGGGGAGACTAATAAAAGGTTATTTAGGGGAAAGTCTCCTTTAGGAGAGAATAAAATTTCAAAACATAGAAAAAGAAATTGATTGATTTTTAACCTCATAAATGATAGCTTCTTTCAGGTATGGTATAGTAATTATTTTTAAAATATTCTTTAGAGATCTCATTTTGCCCAGACAAGCTACATTTGCGTATCCTTTGGCTGAGGAGATTTCACAGGGTCAAGAATGGCCTTCTGCAATGAAGACCTGATTTTTTTTTTTCCCTTAATGGGCAGATTATCTCCAGCTTCCATATGAGGTTGCTAAAGTTGTCTTTTGCCCCTATCAGTCTTCCATGCTGCCTTAACAGATCAAATGTTGACTTACACTAACCTGTTCACCTACAGAAGGGAAGATAGGTTAGCCACACCTTTCAGTTTGAAGTAGTAAACAATTGTAACAGATGAAAATCTCTCTTTGACAATGACAATTAGAGTAAACATAGGAATTGTAACTATCCACAGAGTTGTACAGAGGTATCTGCAAGTGGCCTGGTTGGGCCTATATGAAACTAATACAAAGAATTAGATGTTGGGTTGTTTGTTTCAAGGAAAGAGATACTAGGAAGTGGTGTCATCTTTCACTAACTACAAAACAATTATTCCATGGAAGTGTAAAATTACTTCTTCTTCCATGGAAGAACTGAACCTGGATAGCCAACAGACCTTACAGGACTTTTATAATAGCACAAAAGCATTTAATTAGTTTGACTTCACAGAATTCTCCACAGGAGAGCAGAATTTCCTATGTTTGTAAGTATTGCTCAACAAAGAAGACATGAACACCCAGACTTACCTGGAAACAGATGTGTTCACACAGTATACTTGCATTCAGAAGCATCTAAGGCATCATGAATCCTGAGTTTGAAAATCATAAACTGTCAGAATCTGGAACAAGTTAGTTAATGGCCCCTTAGCATTAAGCTAAGTAGCTTAATGCTGGTTATACAGACATGTCTCTCTACCAGAGTGTCACACAACTGTCAGGTTTGATCTGGAGAGATTTACAATGCATGCTTTAATGAAGAATGCTTATTGCTTTCACCCATATGAGGATTGAACAGGTAAAACTTAGTCCTGATACATAGTCTATGGTTTTAGCTACCATGGCTTAATTACCTTGGTTAAACTAATGAAAGTCTTAGTTGCTCCAAGGGGTTTTATTTTAGACATGCAGAAATATCCTCGCATAAATGTCAATTTCTTCATTTAATGTTTATAGCATGTTCAAAAAAATTATACAAATGGCAGCATTAAATGCTTCTTCCACTTATTCATTACATTTTTCCTACCTTAATTTTGTTCCTAAAGTCAGGGAAGATTATATTTCATATATGTTATAATTAGCTTTGTGTTGGCCAGTTAATAAGTAGTTGGGAGCAAAATCCTCATTAAAGAATTTATTTCCTAAATTTCAAAAGCTATTCCTTCAATTAACCATCAGAGTCCAATCTAGTAACATTTTCCACAGTGAGGTCTGCAAGATGAACACAGAACCATCAATATCTACACTGTTTTGCTAGTTAATCCAATCTTTAAAATTTTTCCTTTCTGTTGAGTATCATCTCCCCCTTCTAGTGCCAGTGGGAAGATGAATGAAATATTTCTAAGTAAATGTACTTTGGATGATGGTGTTTCCTGCCCTAGCATATAAAAATTCTTTAGAGCTGGGAAGTAGTAGAACTAAATAGGGAAACTGATCTTGTTAAATGTAGACTGGCCAATAGAGGATGTAACTTTTCAGATCCTATTAAGCTATAACAGGATTGAGCTGTATATCTTTTGCATCTACTTGGCTTTGTAATTGCATCTTTACCTCATATGTTACAAAAAAATTTATTTTCAGGATATTTAACTATTTTTCTGTTCAAAAAATAATATAAGATAATGTTCAACTGTGCACAGAAAGCAAGGATTGCACACTAGTTAAAATAAAGGTTCTTTTGATGAAAGATTTGTGTGTGCACTTATTCTTAAATATGTGAGTGGTACCATTGCAAAATCTAAATTTTACAAGGTAAGCAGTCTAGAATATCTTTCTTTGCAAAAAATCAGGCACAGCAAGGCCACAATGCTGACTGGTCCTTTGGTCCAGTCTGCCATATAAATCCAGGCCCTCACTGCAATATAAATAAAAGTAGTATTGAAAGCAGTAATTACAACAGAATGTGCTATATGAAAGAATTTTCCCAAATCATTTATATAGATCAAATAAAGCCTTTTGTTGTATACAAAAGTTGTGAGAAACACAAAATGTGAGAAAACACAGTTTCTCATCAAGCTCCATTTTTTTTGCCTTTGCCCTGGACTACATATGATTGCAGTTGGTGTCTTGGTATACCTTCAGTGCTTATGAGCAGCTGCAACAAATAAAAACAAAACATCTATTTCAAGTATATCTATGTAAGCCTGTATCTGATTGATACATTTCTGTCAAGAACTAGAGACCAAAGAATTGGGTTTTGGTGTTACTGATGTCAGTGGAAACACAAACCTGTAACCCCCACTGTTTCATGTGGACAGAGAGGCACCATGTACCCTACATTCCTCAGTTCCTGAGGAACAGGAGTACCTTGTTGAGCCAGAATGATTTCAAAGATATTAATATCATATTGTGTCATAGACTCCTCTTCTTCTAATAGCTTTAAAATATATGCACAAAAATGAGAAAAAAAAGATTCTTTTCTAGTATATTTCATTCTGTTTTCTGCTCAGAAGGGAGCAGTAACGCTCTTTGGGGTGTTACTGAAAGGTTTGCTTGTTTGTTTGTTTGCTTTTTCCTTTAGACCTTGGAGCTTTATTCTTGCAATTCAAAATTGCCTGACTAATTATCCTGCCATGGCCTTGCTGCTTAAGTAGTGTCTTCAGTCCTGCTAGGCTGAAAGGTGAGAGTCACATAGTGGCTGAATTTACATGTTTTGAAGATGTGCTGTGTATTTTTATTGCTGTAAGGAGAAGGGATTTCTCAGGCAGGTATTCCCTATGGCTTTAAGTACCATGCCAAAAAAAAAAGTCACGACAATGTCATACAGCAGTAGCTTCTCATGAAAGGAGCAAGTTCCATCCTTGCATCGTAGAAGTCTATGCAATTAGAATCATAAGTGACATCTCCCGATGCTCTACTCCCATCTCCCTTTTCTTTTTTATCTTTTGTGTGTGTGTGTGTGTTAGTGTCTTTGAAACCATTTTCAGTGTGATTCTCAAGTACACACCACACATTGGTGACATACCAGGACTCTGCTACCTAAATTTATTCCTAAGCACAAATCTCAGTATAGAAGTGTCTATTATATCCCTAAACTGCAAGGAAAACATGCTAAGAGTTCTTCGAGCTCCAAAAAGCTTCCATGAAAAGAAACGTAAGTGAGAATGAGCACCTGAGGCACTAAGCAGGTGACATCAGTAATCGGCAGAGTAAGTGATTTTGCATATTCCCATTTGATTCCCATAGGCTGTAGTTCCAGGATGAACTATGAAGCATCAAAGTGAGGAAAAGACCACCTCCACTTCCAGCTGTTAACCTTGGAATCAGAAAACACATTTTACATCCTCCCCACCTGGGAGGTGACAAGCTCAAGTCCAAACATTTTACTATTTCCTCATCCAAGCATTTTATCTCCAAACTTTGAGAACAAGAGGTCCTTCTGGACCAAGTCTGTCTTTAGGATACCTGCCAAAGGCACTCTTCATCACATGGTAAGCTCTTATGAAATTCATCTGGGAAGGCACAACACAGCGGCAGTGACATTAAGCCCACCCTGGCAGGTCTTTTATTTGGTGTGAAGAGCTTCTGTGCCTAATCACGTGGAATTAGAAGGTTCTGCCCTTGCTTTTGAATCTGACCTAACTCAGGCTGACTTCAACTTCATCCACTTTGTAACTAGATTCTAAATGAACTTTTAGAATGACAATAAATGGATTTCTCCATTAGGTGCATTTGTTAAGAGTAATTTTGGCCTTGCCTGTGTATGTGGATACCTTTTTAGTACCCTCAGCATAGCTTCTTAAGGTTAATCTGAGGACTAGGTTAAGGTCTTCCCTTCTATTAAAATTTCTATTCCACAGTAAAACTTCAATCTCATACTTACATATTAGATGGATTAGCTCTTTGAATTTAGGACAAATTAATTATTTCTTCACCTCTTTCTTTAAGGATACATTTATGGTGGCTATTATATGAGCCTAGAGAGCTAGAGAAATCCAGGTGTAGATGGCTGATGCTGCATAACCATCCTTTCCTTGATAAAAGACTCGCTCCAAATTCTTGCCTATCGATCATAACATCCTAGTTTAATCTGAAATAGATTAGCCTATGCTTTTTTCTTAAGCTTTATTTTTCTTAAGTCTAAACCTGAAGCATGCCTACATATCTTGCATACTTCATTTTCATTTGCAGAGGACAAGACAAGATCACAAGATCAGTTGTGTCAACATCTAAAAGATTCACAGATGCAGCCATATCTAGAGACAGATGGCTGACTGTAAGGACTATCAGAGAGGAATTTTCCCTTGAGCACTGAGGAACACTGCACCAGTGTTAGGGAACTTGAACTTTCCACTAGGCACCATGCCTTTTGTGAAGTTTCTGCATGTGGGCTAATTTTGTTTTTAACTGAAGACTCTCGTATCTTTCTGTAAAAAAACTATGATGTGCATGGGATATTGCATGGAATTGTTCATTGCACAAATGAACACAGTCAGACATTCAAAGAAAAGGAAAGTTCATATAAGAATAAAGTTCATATAAGATATATTGTACATTCTTTAACATCCTTCTTAGTCTGTTTTCTCGTGAGTCTGTGGGAGTTCCTGGGATTCTGAGAGTGAAGAGCAATACACGGGTGTAGGCACAAACTGTCTAGAAAAGTCAACACATGAAAGGAGCTGCATGCTTTTTTTAATTACTGAGACAAAAATTTATCCATCTCCAGAGCATATGTAGTGTCACCATACATACAGGCAACACATTTTTAAAGGCTCCAGCAATCTTCCTGCTCTATCATTTGGAATGAATGCATCTAAATTTAAGTTTGGGGCTTATTCCTATAAGTACATAAAACAATTCATATGAAGTCTTAACCAGCAAGGAGATGTGAAACAAGAGCACAGATTCTGGTGTAATCTATGTTATGCCATTTCAACTATAGTGAAATTCAGTTACAGTTCTTACTGAATATTAACTAATGTAAACCAGCTCTAAATGAGGTCAAATCCTTATATACAGGTGAAATGTACAGGTTTAAATCCTGTGTAGACAGTTTTATTTCTGTGACAGATTTAACAGTGGTATATTTCAGCTTTATCTGGTGAGCTATCACATTAAGCTAACCTAAAAAGCAGTATTTAAAGGTTTATTTATACCTGTTTAAATAACGTTAAAATTGTGCAAGTTTATATGTCCATAAAGCAGACTGTATTTGATTTAATTATGTTGAATTAAAGATAAATGATAGTTAAACCTGGGGGGGGATGAGAATCGCTGATAGTTTTTAAAGTAGTTTTAATCAATTTTTAAAATATGTTTACTTTGCAATTCATACAAAAATTATATTCCTCTAGCCTGCCTCAGTGAAACAGGCCTACTGTAAGCTGTTGTAAGTACTCCTCGACAATTAAGTATGTAGCAAATTTTATACCTTTAACTGTATGCACCAATTCGTTTCTTCTTTTTACAATGTATACCAACCCAAAACTTACCACTAAGGTAAAACATAAGATTAGGAATTTGGAATTCTGATTGAAAACGTTATAGGAAGATTTAAAAATCCAAATTCAAAACTTTTCACATTTTAAAAATTTTTAGAAATAATTGCCAAATTTTGAAAACCCAATGGAAGAAGTATATCTTAGGAAAAGAGAATTTAAAGTGAATTATAAAAAGGATTAATTGCAGATGATTGAAGGCAGTTAAGGCAGTTACTTTTGTATGAGCTACTTTCTATTTCTTTAAAAAAATAGTTCTGGTGCTGAACAATAGATCTGGATTTCAAGCACACCCTTCACTACATAGCAAGTATCTTAAGAAGACATAACTTTCAACCAGGATCAAACTCTGACCCTATTTTTGGTAATTAGAGAGTTACAGATAACTGGTTATTGTTCACCATAGATGGCCGATCTGATTTTCAAAGAATATACCTGAAATTAATCGTCCTAATTAGGAATGTGTTTCAATAAAACAGTTAAAAATAATCAGGAGGCAAATGAAAAATTTCCAACCTGAAAAATTGTGCATAAAATCACAATTTCACCCCCAAAATGGCAATGTATTTTAAATGTTTCTGTATAAAACACTAAAAAAAGATCAATACAAAATTTTAATGATGTAGTCTCAAGCTTGCACACACAGGAAGTATGCTACCCATAAAATTAGGGGAAATAGATTAGCAATCTAGATACCAGATGGTTGTATTTACTTGCTGACATAACACTACCAAATGTTCCTAAATTTATTTTTCAAATTTTTCTTTCACATTATCATCATAGGAACTGATCCTGCAAGCATATACATACACATACACAGTTCAATAAATTTACTCATTGAGTAGTACTCATTTACTCATTGAGCAGTCCCATTGACTTTACTACAAGTGAAAACTACACCCAGGTTGCCATCTTAGGGTATGTCTGCAGGGTTGTAAATTCTCTCTGCCTACATTGAATTGTGCAGACTAAATCTGGAAAAAAAATAATAAAAAAATTGTGTTTGTGATTGCTGCTGTTTTCATACTTTGCAAAAAAGATGGCCATCTATGGAGGAAATAATAAAAGACATTCCATGTCCATGAATGCATTGCCTGTTTCCGTGTAAAACTCTTAAATTTGGCAGGGCCTCAAGTAGACTGAAATCTTAAAATGATGCACCAATTTAAAACCAAGGAGAAAAAAATAATACTGTTTGTTATTAACAAACTCTTTTAACCAGAAAATCATTACTATCAACACAAGATTATGCTTTATAATTATAATGGAATTCTCTTACAAATTACTTAATTTCACTTACTTAATTTGCGAAAAATGTATTTGCTTCCAAATATTTGTCCAGAGACATTATTCTCTGACGAGAGAGAAAAAGCCACTTCTTGCTATACACTATTTATAACTTGACTCACATACCTGTATGAGTGATTTCTAATCAAAATACACCCAATTTCACTTGCATCTTATTCGTATCCATATCATAACTTTTCTCCTTCACCATCACACTTTTGCTTCCATTTTCATTTTCCTATCTTTATAAATCTAGTGTTCCTTCTCTCCCCTGTAATTACTAGTTTTGTTTAGGGCTAGTTTAGAGCCCCTTTATCCAACATATTTTTTTCCATCTTTCCTTCATCACCATCCCTTCTCAAGTGATTGCATTTTTCCAAATATCTAATTTTCTCAGGTCTCCTCCGGTTCCTTTTCATTCTGTTTCATTCTGTTTTTACATAACTTACAACATCACCTGCCTCCACACGGTGTATTTTCTCCCTTACTTATTTTTTCTATTTTTACCATCTGTGTGGGGGCATGTATATATATTTTTATATATATATATATATAACACAGGCTCTTAATTTACTGAAAGTGATTTCATGCTGTGGTGACCCCATTACTCCCCTGAAATTAACAAGTCTGTTTTCCAGTGCTACAGTTTGTTGATCACACTTCCAGAAGCCGTGAGGGACTTACTTGAATGTCATGGTTAGAGTGATAAACGTGGGTAACCTATGACGTGTTCTCCTCAAATACTTATTACACTCTCAGCTCCTTACACAGATACAGAAACAGTGTCTCAGTCTTGCAAAACCAGGAGTTCTACCAAGCATTTCAATTCAAGGAAGGTGTTTCAAGTTATAATTGGTCTGAACATTTCAAATATTCAGATATCTTTACCAGCAGCCAGCTGTCTCATAGATGAGATACATTCCTACCTTCAATAACAAAACTAGAAAAATTACTCATTTTTTTCAAGTAAGTGTCCAGCCACTACTAAGACAAAATGAACAGCAGCAAAAAGAAACTACGTTTAGGCAAGAATTTTTCAATCTGTTGTCAAAAAAAACCATTAGAAATATTCTAATGCATTTGAAACTAGTTATATTTGTTTACAGAAGTACTTTGTTCACCCTCTGGACAAGACTATAACACAGATAATCTGGAAGGGTCGAAATAAAGCCTTTTGTTAAAGAGATGAGGTTTTAAAAAATAGAACTATTAAAAAATATCTTTTTATGTAGAAATAAAATCTCTCAGCCTGCAAACAAATGCTACTTCCTTTAATGCAGTTATATAAGACAATGTTCAGAGTGTAACCTCGAATACTATATGTTATTCTGGTCGTTCATCTTTAAGAAGAATGAACTGAAAAGAGGAAAAACTAGCAAAACAGTCAACAGATTAATCCCTACCTTCTAACAGAAAACTAAAAACATTACTCTTCACAGCATGGATTCTCAGGGGTAAACACTGGAGAAGCACCTAAATCACAGTGTTGACACAAAGACCAAACAGATGTAAATGAACCATGAATAAACTAAGAAACAATCTTCTAAATTCCAACTTAGCCATTTGTAATGCAGCTCTCCTCATAATTCTGGGGACAAAACACTACACTCACGTTAAGATGAAATTCCATACATTTAGTAAAGGGATTATGTGACATGGTTGCTTGTAGTAGCAGGCAAGGAACGAGGAGATTTCTTGCATTCCTGTGTCTATACAACTATGGAATTATAATTCTCATAGTAAGCAAGGAGAGGGGCTATGTCCTCTGCTGCACAGGTTGCCATTGTTATTGCACATGATTGGATTTAATTACTATAAGGTTAAAGTAGATAATATGAGTAAATGTTAATTCCTGTGGAGTCAAGGGAGAGTTTCTTTTTACAAAAACAAGTGTCAGGAAGCAGTACAGCATGGATAGGTCAGCCTACCTGAATCTGTAACATCTCTACATTTGGAATGAGCCAAACACTTTTAAAAAAAGCACAAAACACACATTCCCTCCCTCACAGATACATGTTTGATAATGTTCTTAAAAGTATACTGATCACCTATATGACCCTAGGAACAATCTTGCTTTCAAAAGCAGTTCTGCAGGCATACAGGTTATGAGGTTTCATTATTCTTTTTCAGGTGGAACTAATTCAATCTATATACAAAAATGTATTTGGAATTTCACTTTTGCTAAATGTCAACCATATAACTTTGCAAAAATCAGGCCAGACTGGCCAGAGTGCCCTTTCTCAGTACCCAATCACCATAGTAAAGGTGCGAAAGAAGAATTATTTCATTTATTCTTGAGCAACCACCATTTTCTTCAGGTTCAGTCTTCTACTGCATTTGCATTACCTTGTTATCATGATTTAAACTCTGTAAGAAGGGGTAGCATTTACATACTTTTTTTTTATAGCTGTGTCATTCTTAATCTTCATACATAAAGGATCTTCTTCTTCTAAGGAATATTTTCACATACTATTAATTTGCTTGGTGAGGATAACCTCTATCTTATTCACTTGGCATAATTACAAATTAATTGGTCAGGCCTGGGTTTTAAAATAGCTAACATTAATTTAGATAACAATATGTTAAACTATAAGAAAAATACAAGCAACTTCAAAAACAAAGATTCAAGAGGAGATATTGTTTAATGGTGAGAATGGAAAATGGCCTGAGTTCCTGCTACTAACATTAATTCTTCTATATCTGAATCTAATCTTGGGTACTCAATATTTCAAATACAGTGAAAGCAGGAGAAATGTGCTTTTCAAAGAGTAAACAAAAAAATGGTGTATATGAAATTCAACTGATGAATTTCTGAATTTATGTTAAAGGTTATTTCAGTATCATTTTTCATTATTGCTAGTAATTCATCTTAACCACGTAAATATAATCCTTTATGCCTTCAGCTCCCTCTTGTGGTTTATCAGTGTTGATCTGCTTTACTGACCACTGCTTAAAACACCTACTTGCCCACCAAAGTTGTTCCATCAGCAAATACTGGTATGTAGAGGTGTTGAACAGCCTCCAAAGATCTATCTATATATTTGGGGGAATTAATACAGGAAATATTTACACTGCACTTAAGATTTTAAAACTTGGAACTTGGTTATCTCTCCAAATATTTTGCATTGTCCCCAAGCATACTGTCTGCCCAGCAATAATAAATAAGCTTCTTCTTTTTCTTTATTTCATTTGAGATATATATATATATATATATATATAAAGTATATACACACATTACAATATTCTTCTTCTGTGATAGAGAATAAATGAGAGTTTTCATTGCTGGTTGTTCATTAAGTCAACAGATTCCAGTTAATAATGAAAAAATTATACATTTAATATCAAAAGCAACTTCAAGTATCTTCTATACATTTTAGTATTCAGTATATAGTAAGGTTGGTTTGGGTTTTTTTTTATTATTATCAAAAGTGTGTTTTTACCATAATATCTTAGAGTACTATCCACATCAGGCATGGAGTTTAAACTGCTGCATCTCATGGTCCCAAGTAGCTCTTCACAAGAACCAAAGGTCACTTGTACAATCACTGCATATGTTTCAAAACAGGGTTTACTCTTCAGCAAAGTCAGGATGTAATTAGCATGTTTAGAAATACATTATTTTGTTCTCCTACAACAGGTCAGGCTGCAGTCCTTGATGTGAAGCAACATACAACACTGCTGTTTGTAAAACTACCTGACCTAGGCATAAATAGTACTGAAAAAAGTTCCCAGAGCTATTCATTCCTTAGCCTTTCTGTATAAAAATACTTCAACTTAGGCATTTATTGCACTAGTTTTTTCATACTGAATAGCTCTCACTCTGTATTATCTCTTCTCTTTGCTTAACTATGATTACACTAAGATTTTAATTTCCATGGAAAACCTGGGAATGGGGCAATAGACACACATAAGGTGTGCAAAAAAGGGATGTCTATAATATCAGTAATAATCTCAGAGGCATTCACAAAGGAAACTAAACATTAGATTTGGAGATCATTTTCTCCAGTAGATTCATCATTCTCTCCTGTAGCTGTAAGCTTTGAACTTGAATGATATTTTGCTGATCCAGAATCCTGCGCACTTCTCTACAGGTTTCTTCCATAGCTCTACTTAACTTCTTCTGTTCTTCCAACATGGCCTCCATTAATTTTAGCTTCTTCTTTTGGAAGCTGCAGCTTTGCATTTTTCTTTTCTTGACTGGTCTTTCTTCAGCTCTGAAACACAAATATTTGTTATCCATTATACTTGTATTTACAAAAAAAAAAAAAAAAGGACCTAAAACTGAAGCTATAACTAGGGCTGGTTTAAAAAAATGAATCATCCAATACATTCCATCTTAAGCTAATGCCAAAATGTAAGTATTTACTATAGTATTGTATAGTGTATAGTAATGTACAGTTATTGACTGTAAAAACAATTTAATTTCATTTTTTAAGAAGAATTTTTCCTGCAGAGTATGAAGCATAGTATTTTCTTTTTATTTTGACATTTCTTACACATCAAGTTTAAAAGCTGTATTGAGAGAGATCTTTTGCTTATCTAGCTATTATATTTATTCCATTTTTTAAAGCATTGCACCAGTGAGGCTGATCCTACTATGGCATACTAATCTTAGCATTTTCCCTTAAACAAAGGCAAAGCAGTTGTGCCAGCTACTTATTTATGTACTACAGCACAAAGCATTATAAACTATATACAAGTTGAGTAAGATACTGCTTGCAAGGTTCCTTTTTATCATATGCTACAGGTTGATCACATTTCATATTTGATTTTACAGATATTTTGGGGTGGCAGTTTAAGAGCTTGCTTTTTCATCAAATACATTTACCAGAAATACAGAATACTACATCTATAACCTTCTCATTTTTTGAGAAGCTGATCTCAAGATGTATTGTTCACGTGGCCATACCTGGGGTAACCATACAACAGATGAACCCAGGACCGCAGGCATTTTACTGTAGCATAATCCATTTACACATCTGCACATTGCTTATTGACACAAAGCGTGCAAGTCAGAACATACTTGCACACACACACACACACACACACACAAGATCTGTTTCTCTTAACCTGTAATCTAAGAAAGAAATATGCTACACAATGAAGGAGGAGAAGCAGCAGGTAGCAAGCAAACATGCATGTGAACTACACACCTAAAAAAGCCTTCAGTTACAGATAGGTAATTTGTTTTTCTAACTTAAGAGAGACAGTCCGTTTGTGCAATCATTCTTTGAATAGCTCCAAAATGAAGACCCTAAGATCAGAGGTATCCAGTGATGGGTCTCAAAGTCCCATTCAGGTAAATAGTGATCTCAGACATGTTCTGCCAAATGCAGCATCCTCTCTGGATGAAAGGCAATGAGACAATACAGTTATGAGTAGTGTGCCAGGTCAACAACCTGCAGGTGTCAGGACATCCTTGAATAAGGATATCAGCATAACCTGAACTCTTGTGGAATGTGTTTTAATTCTATGAAGAGGGGAGTGTGGAGGGATGTCACTCAGCTGTGGCAGATTTGTATCATAATTTCATGCACCATATCCATCTTGGCAGGATTCAGTTGCTTTGTGCAACAGTTAACTGTGACATTCCAATCTCTCAGCAAGAGAAATAAACAATCCTAAGCACCTGAAAGACTTACTGCTGCAAATATAATGAAAAGACACAGTCCTTTTGACATTCAAGTGTGCAATAACCCAAAAAGGGTCAGTTCTATGAAAAGAAACACATGGATAAATTAAAATGCTATTAAAATCTTGGAGAAAGAAAGCTTAATCATTTGAACATGATGGCTAAATATGATAATCATCTTTAATTTCAGGCAAAGATATGTGTCAAAAAAAATACATGTTGCTCTTTGCATAAACTGTGGCCCAAGCTTTCAGCTGGTCAGTGAGATTATCATTGTTGGACATCCTGAAAAAAAGTGGGTCTTGGCTGACATCAAATTCAGTTTTGCCCCATCAATTCAAAGGGCCAGGATTATTTGAAATGTGGTTCTCAAAGGTCTACAGCAGTCTAAGGACAACACAAGATCTGTTTATTCCAAGATTCCTGCCACTCCACTTGCAATGGTATTCTAGGAGACAGAGCAACAAACCAATCCGCTCTCTGAAATGTTGGCATCATTTCAGCCAAAATCACCTTCTGAACTTGATTTTTTTCTGCATAGAGGCTCTAATTACCAGAAACTAGGCAAATCTCTATCCTCTGCACCATACAGTACTAGAAGGAAGCTGTGGTAAAACTCTCAACCCAAAACTGGTGAGCGCTGGGACTTAGCACAGCGAGGACATCTTGTCAGAGTAAGTCACTCTTTGGTGAGAGTGATCCTTAATAAGGAATGAGAGAGAAAATCTGGGGCATGTCAAGAATACTGAGCTGCACTGAGCTCATGAGCTTGTTGGTAATTGTGACTACCACTTTTTTATTTCAATCGGGACAGAAAGAATGTGGAAAAAGGAGATGGAGTGATTCGGATTGAAAGATCTAAAAGGAGCCTTATTTTTCAGAGGAAAAAATAATTGATTAAAGGATTGTCATAGAGTTCATACAGGAATGCAAGATGTTTTCTGTTTTTTTCAATTAAACAGATGCAGCCCATCAAAAGTTATTACATATATAACAATAACTGTCTTGGACAGCTCCAGAGAGGAGAGAGAGGCAGAATGTCTGATGGCAATGACAACTATCTGGGAAGCCACTTCAGCAGTATCTTCAGATATCTGTTGATATTTAGCAAGTATCCACTGACAAGTACTTGTTCAAAAGTGGGTGGCAGCCATAGCACAGAGAAGTTCCCCCCAAAACCAGGGCACAAGTATTCTTTAAGGCCTCCTAAATACTCACTGTGTTTCTGTTTATAGTTGACATTACCAATCTTAATTGAAAAGAAATAACAATTTCAGACACCCCTGTCTTTGGTGTGCTCCCAATCTCATTTTTTCTGCAGTCATAGTGGCCATTAATGAGAGGGGAGGGTTTTAGTGATCACACATAAATCTGTAGTAAAGGCCTGGAATTTACAGTTATCTCTTCTCACAAGATAGCTCTTGAAAGAGATCTCTTGAGACGAGGTCGATGAAAGAAGGAATGAAGAATCTAAAGAGCATAATTTATGAGTATTAGAACCCTGAGGGACATGGAATGATGCAAATGTCCAGTGATTCTTGAAGGAGTCACTTGAATCCTGAAGTGTTTCCTAAGATACTGTGCCATCTTTCTTGAGAAGTTGGAAGTCTCCTAGGTAGGGCCAGAGAGCACTCTCCAGTGTCAATATCTCTTTAGAGCAGAGAGGCTAGAGGGAAGTGGGGCTAGGAATACGGCACATAAGATTCAGCAATGAGCACTCCACCAGCATCAACATCGTGAAATAGTTTCAGCCAGGACTACTTCCAATTTGGCAGTCTCCAGGCACCAGCATAAGAAATGATCAAGGTCTGCTGTAGCAAACACCAATTGGTTGTTGCTGATTTTCTACACTGCATTCTTGTGCAGCCAACACCTCTGTAATGATGAGGAGTGAACAAATCCTGACAGAGAGCACCCACATCCTCTGTGAAAGAAGCATCTCCTTTTTGCCTAGTCTCTGAGGGCAGATTTTGAGGTCTGGAGGAAAGAGAGGTCTAGGAAATCCAGGACCTCAAAGACAATCTGCTGATACTCTTGGGAGGCCAGTGTCTATGACAAAGAGTCTCCAAGAGAACTGGCACTGGTGCTTCCCTGAGCACTCAAGCAAAGAAAGCATGGAAGAGCTTTGGCACTGGGACTATGTTCCAAGCAGAACCTTGGAAAGCTATGTGCACACAAAGGTCCAAAACAGTGAAGAAAACCAAGAGATAAAAATGTCCCCCCTTACCTAGGAGGCTGAATAGAATTTACAGTGTATGCTGGGACCAGGCAGAACAAAGCAAAACCTCCAGATACTATTACGCAAAATCTCTTTGCTCTCAAATGCAAGTGCTATCTACTTATATAAATAGATCAGTTTAATTCACTGTTCAATTAAAAAGTTCCTCAGTTGATTACCTACAACTCACCAAGTAAGGCTCATATTTCAGGGATGTGTGTGAATAATTAATGAAACAGGAATTAAATATAAAGAGTAATCATTTACCAGATGCATTACCTCCACAAAACTACACTGATAATTTTTCATTTCTGACTACTTCATGTCAAATGGGTCTCCAGCACTGTGAGTTTCTGCTCTCAACTGCTAACCACTGTATCTGGCATGTTTGTACTTCTGTAGTTTTGTACAAATCTGAATAGACCTCCATAACCTGTATCTTTAGGAAAAAGAATTTACAATGGTCTGGATAATAAATAAATAGATAAATGAGATGATACAAATATCTTTAGAGTGTGAGGACTGAGAATCAGAGCAATTTGGATCTCCTGGTAAAAAGCACCTTGCTATGGTAACAAGTCTGCATAATAGTTATGCACTATATAATGAGCATAACAAAGTTCAAATTTCTTTGTAACTACTGCCCATTCAGCCTTTGAATAGCCATTGCTTAATTTTAAAAAAGATTAAAAGTCTTGCCAAAACTGTTACCTCCTGAATTAGCAACCACATCAGATTTTAAAGCAGTTCAAGTTCTATTACACAGTTCACACCTAGGTTAATTTATGTTACCTATTCTTGCTGTTCCTGTGTGTGTAAACCTTCTGGTACCAAATAACTCAACCTACCTTTTAAAAAGTAAAGAATACTAAAAGACTATATGATCATGGTTTATAACTACCTCAAGAAAAAAAGCACAAAATACTGATTACAGTGAAAAGTTAATCTTTCAGATGTTACTTCTGTTTACCTCAGTATATTCAAATTAGAAACAAGACACTGGTTTAAGCAAGGGATTAATCACTAGAACAGATTTCTATAGGGAAGCATGAATTCTCATTCTTCCGAGAACATCAGATCTAGACTGGATATCTAGGGGAAAATTTCCAGTGAACAAATCATAGGAAGAAAGAAGTGGAGGACACCATAGATACGGAGTTTCTGAGTGCAATAGTCCACTACTGAAGAGAACCATGTCGAAGAAATAAAATTTATGTACTCCACATCAGAGTAATTGGATTCAATATGTGGATGGGGTTTAATAGAATTTCAGATTAGATGATATTGTCATCTTTACTATAATTTATCAATCTATGAATATAACTTTTTGTCCCTCTTTTCGGTATGATAGCAATAGCAGAACAGATAAGATCTGAACCACATATACGAAGTCTGTATAAAGTTCTGTTACTACCTTGACAATAAAAAACAAGACAATAAATTAGTCCATAGGGTGGGGGAAAAAAAACTGATTTCAATTAGATAAAAAGTCATGTATAGTGCTGCCAGAAATTTTGGTTTATTTTTTTTTTTAAGCTGCAGTACAAGACTCCATCACATTGCATTATATTACTGACAATAATTCTATTATTGTCACATGTTTTATGGGCACTGCAATACAATGAAAGCTTTCTTGAAGTCCAAGAGCAATGTTAGAACAGTACTGAACTAATAGCAGATGCCCCATAAAAGGGAAATAAGGATTCTAAATGTATTTCTCATCTGGAAATTGCAGTAAGAAAAAATAATTTGATCCTATGTTAACTGTAGTATCATTAACTAGAAAAAGGCAAGGTTTCTGCAAGAAGCTCCCAGACTCAAACTTCAAGTAAAATGCAAAGAAACCTAGTTTCAACTATTTTCAGCTTGATAATATGCATGTATTGATTGAAGTATAAATCTTGACATCTTTCTGTATCATGAAATCCAATCATTTATGTTCTAACTTATATACCTATGTAGTCTCCTGCTACATTCTGGGATACTATGAAAAATACAAAACTTACACTCAAAGGCTCAAGTTTTTAAAGGGACAAGAGTAAGATTTTCAGAAGTTTAAATATGACTTTAAAATACATATATATATATGTAAATATATATACACACACACACAACATACACACACAGTTTGAGTTTTTTCACTGATCTATTGATGCCATAACATCATTTTTACTACTGGGAAAAAAAATTGCGTATATTTGACTGATCTATGTATAATCTGTTTCATAGAAAAATAAGGAATATACAGTTGTAGAATCATAAAATCAGTAAGGTTGGAAGGGACCTCTGGAGATCATCTAGTCCAACCCCCCTGCTCAGCAGGGTCACCTAGAGCATGTTAGACAGGGTTGCATCCAGGCAGGCCTTGAAGATCTGCAGAGAAGGAGACTCCACCACCTCTCTGGGCAACCTGGTCCAGTGCTCCGTCACTCTCACAGGGAAGAAATTCCCCCTCACGGTCAGGCAGAACTTCCTGTGCTTCCATTTCTGCCCGTTGCCTCTTGTCCTGTCACACGGGACAACTGAAAAGAGTTTGGCCCCGTCCCCTTGACACCCTCCTTTCAGGTACTTGTACACATTGATCAGATCCCCCCTCAGTCTTCTCTTCCCCAGGCTGAAGAGGCCCAGCTCTCGCAGCCGTTCCTCATAGGGCAGGTGCTCCAGCCCTCGGATCATCCTCGTAGCCCTACGCTGGTCTCTCTCCAGTAGCTCCCTGTCCCTCTTGTACTGGGGAGCCCAGAACTGGACACAGCACTCCAGATGAGGCCTCCCCAGGGCTGAGTAGAGGGGCAGGATCACCTCCCTCGACCTGCTGGCAACACTCTTCCTAATGCACCCCAGGAGACCATTGGCCTTCTTGGCCACTATAAATGTAAATGCACTATATTTTGCAAATAGATATATATGTATATTTTTCAAAATACTTGCTTTACATATAGCTGGAAAATACAAAAATTGAGGGGGAAATTGGGAATTTGATTTTTTTCAATTCAAAATCTCAGTATTATCTTTAGTTCCGTTTTTAGCCTATTGGATTATCAATGCAGTTTCTAGAGAAAAGGCATTTATAAAAAACCAAGATGGATCTAAATTTTGTATGCCAATTCTTTTCTCTGTGGTTGGTTATTTCAAAGTGTTTTTGATATATAGTACCACACACTAATTGCTTAAGCTGAAAATTGCTTCTCAACTCATAATTCCATTAGTAACCTCTAAAAGTAATATCTTTCCTGTTTTATCATGTCAGCTACAAGTGATTTCAAGCCATCTGATATCATTAGCAACTGCTGTATTTTGTTCTGGTCAAAAAAAGGATTCCCTACACTACTCTGTTTCATCCAGCTGAACTAAACAGGTCAAAGTTGTACAAGCTTTTCAAGACCCACTATGACTATTTTAACACCTTTCTTTTCCTCCTCCAGATACAAGCCCAATTAATGTCACAAGTACCTGCACATTTTTAATCGTATCATATCACTCATCTGATACGTTATATTAATCTCTCAAGTGGTGGCTATAGATCACTAGATCACTTTTTTTTCTTTTTTAGCACAAATACACAACTGCATTTGAACTGACAAATATAAACATATCTTGCAGTTAAATGAGATTCACAATATTGCATTATGTAAAATTCTTTTATAACCACAGTAAACAATGATATGATCAGAGCATGGCTGCATTAATATTTGGGGAGTAACGTATTACAGAGGCTGTACTGTGCACACAGTTGACCTGCCTTTCCCTCCCCATCACAAACCTAGCTTCACAGACGTCCTTCCTGGGCAACGGCACCACTGTGTCCTGAACTACGACAAGGACAGCACGTCATTACCTGCCATATTGATTTGCAGCCTGTTCAAAGCCAGTCCATGTCATTAAAGAGTAGATTTAAATGGTTTGGAGTTTCCAAACTGTCCAAGTTCAAATACTTTTGAATACTTTTGAAACAGGTTAGGTAATTACTTTGGATGAAGTAGAAATCACTGAACCTGAAGTTGGCTAAAATTCATTATAGCCTAAAATTTTCAGAACTTATCACACTGAAGAGAATTCAGTTAGAGTGGTTTAAGCCTACTTTATCTACAAACAAGTAAACACAATGGATACACATTTGTGGTTGATTAGCTTGACTTATGTGATGGCTTGTCTACATCTTGTAATGAAACCTAGTGTGGAGACCTCTCTCCTCCCGCCTCCTACTCATCACCACCAGTGTTGACCTGGAGTTGTCCCTAAACTGAGGTAACTTACTTTTTAAAATTATATTAATTATGTTACCAAATGGTCTAGTGAATAAATATACTTCATGTTTATAGAAAAAGTGAGGTTTAAATTAAATATTAAATAATATTATCAGAAATAAAATGCTGATTTTGGAAAAAAAAAAGTCCTTGCATAAGAAATGTGGTCTTGGAGTTCACAGGTACTAAATCAATATAGATTATATATTAGAGATATCAACTACTTAATATGAACTATGATTTAAAAAATTGTTGCTTGTGAACAAAAAGGCTGTTACATTTCAAGAATTAGTCACAAGAATAGATACCGAGGTACCAAAAATATGCAGAAAATTATGGTTTTAAAATTATCAGCTATTTGAATATAATTTCTTTGAACCATTGAATGAATTTATCCTGGTTTTACTCATCCAATAGTAGGCCTGGAAATCAATAATCCAAACTTGTTTGGTTGGTTCTTCTTGTAGCTGAACAGTTTCTCAGTTGCATGACTGGCAGATAATTTTACTGTCATAGTTAAAGCCTCATAGACCTATGATAGGTATCTCAAGGATAAACATTTTTTTCCTGACAGAAAATTGTAATCAAGTCTTATTTCTACAATACTTTGGATGAAAAATGAGACCAGTAAAGTCTAAATTTTGCATCAACTGTACAACCTTGCCTTTTGTTAAAATTGCGCTTCCCAGAGAATTCTGACCTTATCAAAAAAGGAAACATAAAATTTGCATTCTCAAATTAACCTTTACTTTGAAAAAGTGACATTCTCAATTATATTTAAAATTACTGTAATGTACTCTCAAACTGTGTAAGTACCATAGTTTCAATGTCTTCAGAAATACTTAGTTTTCATCTTTTCACCATTTTAATAACAGCTGAATACTCTGCCTCATGTGATCAGTGACATGCATGCAGAATTTCAGCAATAATATATGACCTTTAGCCCAGTCTTTCTACTGTCTTCCAGTCTCTTGTGAAGGAAGCAAATGCCCCAGTTTAGCAGAATTGCTGAGACTGGAGAATTTATCTCATTTGTGATTTACAGAAAAGCTGCAACAGTCATCAGAGAGAAATGTTCTAGGAACTTCCTTTTATATAGCAGATCTGGTTCATTCTGTGAAATGTAAGAAAGGAAAAAGAATTAAATGCTACCTCAACTTGTAAGACAGTAAGCTGGATGAGCTCTCTGAATGTTCATCTTCAAAGCACTCTTCCCTTCCTTCATATGTAAACTGGTTATATGGCAAGTACAAAGGTGTAGACTTAGCTGATGGAGACTGTGAGGCCTCTGTCTGTGATGTAGAAGGACCTGGCTGCTGATTTTCATGCATTTTCACATCGCTGTGGTCTGTCACTTTGGATAAGATCCTATCAATGGTTTTGTAGTAAGGCCAGTCAGGTGCAACTGTTTCACTGTCAGTCATGCATTTTAATTTCCTGTAAGAAAAGGCACACAACATTAATGCTTGTTTTCCTTTAAGAGTCATTACACTACTTATACTACTGTATTAAAACACTTGCTCTGGTAACATTTGGGAGTCAATTTGAAAATTGTTAATGAGAACAAAATCAGACTTTTTTTTCTTTAACTGTCCAGTGAAGCCATTAAGTTTCTTCTCCTAGTATTAACTTGTGATAAAAAGATGCATGTTACCCCAAGTGAGATTCAATAAAAATAAAGAACACTACAACTTCTAGGGGGAAGGGGAATATGTTTAAATAGTACAACCACATTAATCATACAATAATTTTTCTTTCTCTTACACATGGCCATACTAACCAATCTGACAGAGGTCCCTGACAGTGCACTAAAACAACCAGAGCAGGGAACACATTGCTGCCTTTATCAAACTGAATAGTTATGGTAAATCATGTCCTTCTATGTGTTGAGTAACACATATTTATTTTCTATTATGAATACAAGTGTCTATAAATAGAATTAATATCCTTTTCCTAATATATCCTGAAAACGCTGAATTGCCCTGGTGAACATCTAGTGACAACCATAAGATGTAGCTTTCCATATATCTGTTACAGAGTAAGGATCAGTGTAGGAAGAGGCATAAATTTCATTTATTTACCAAAAAAAAAAAAAAAAAAAAAAAAAAAAAAAAAAACAGCAAAACCAGTTAATAATGCATTATAAACAGCATGTATTAAAACACTATAGTGAAAGGAATTTCATTAGCCGTGACATTGTCCTTCACATGCATCTTATTATAAGATCTATTACTCAGTCCTAACACAAAGCTCACCCCCAGGCCGCTTGCTTTGCTTGGTAACAATGTTATTTGTTTTTACTGAGAAACATAAAACCGAGGTGCATAGGTAAGTTATGCATCTCAAAGAAAATTCATTCCTAAACAGAGTCCCACCTTTCTCTTCATTTGCCTTTCTCAGTTGGGTTCTTGTTACTCTACATCAAAGAGCAGCAAGGGAACAAAACAGGAAAGGCAAGACAAATGCTTCATTTCTATAAGCTAGACATTCAAATCAACAGCTGAACCAAATCCTGATTCTCTTAGCTAGGAAGAGGTTTCTATTTGCAGAAAAAAGGGGTAAGAGCTATTCTTGGGCACCTGGCCCATCTCCTTTTCTTGAAGCATTTCACACACTTTTCCTCCTCAGAATCCATCCTGCCCACACTGGCCCTGCAAAGGATAGAATTAAATAACATGTAAACATGCTAAATAAGGTGCTAAACTTAAAAGAGAGAACTTGAAGTTCTTCCTTTCAAAAAGCTCTCACCCTAGAGTAAGAGTAAATCCACCACTGAGGGAAAAAAGCAAAAAAAGATTTGTTAGACTTTAAAGCAGTTTAAGGATTCTTCTTTCTTTCTTGTACTTCCAAGGTATGATGAGCTTTTCCAGCTATTTGGAAATGCACATCATAGTCCTGCATAGCAAAGCCTCCACAGCCATCTGTATTTTTAAGCCCTCTATGCATTCAAAATTTTAATTTCATACATGTTTCACAACCTGCTGCTGCAATTTCATAGTCAGAAAATATCTAGTGCAACCTACATATGAATACATATCCATCAAGCATGGATACAAAACAGCTAAGATACTTAACAGCAACTATCATTTAATATTGATTATTTTTAAATTGTTTAAGCTGTTTGCATTAAAAGCCTATCAATTATACCACTACAAACTACAAGCCAAATCCACATTTCACATTGTTTTGTCCATCTTCACCCCTGATATATTTGAGCAACATGTTTTACAATGTTATCATCCTCAGCTGTTCGTTACAATGCAGTCCGTCATTCCCACAGATGAGACAGAAAAAAAAAAACTGTGTGAGCACTTCTCAGCTGTGCCACCACAAAGTGCAGCAGCTGTCAACTTCACCAGACCTGCTTTGAGCCTTGAGAGCTGCAAGACATTGTGCCAAAGAGGATGGATAAAGCTCAGACATGCTGTTTTGCTGACTCCACTCGGGGGCACACTGCTTTCTCACATCTAGCCTGCTGTCAACCAGGACCTCCAGGTTGTCATCAACAGAGCTGCTACCCAGCTAGTCACACAATGTAGGGTATTTGACTGCCTCCGGTGCAGGACTTTGCATTTTTCCTTGTTGAATTTCACATCAGCCCATTCCCCCCACCTCCCTAGGTCCCTCTGGATGGCAGTCTTGCCCTCGTGTGTACCGACTGCCCCCTCTAGCTTGGAGTCATCCATAAAATATTGAGAGTGCATTCCATCTCCTTCTTCAGATCACTGATAAGATATTAAACAGGACAGGTCCCGGTATAGACCCTAGCAGTCCTCTGCTTGCAACAAGCCTCCAGGTAGAGTATAAGCCATCAGCTATTAACACTTTGAACCCAGTGATCCAGCCAGTTTTTCACACATCTTGCAGTCTATCCATCTGGAATGTAATACCCCAACTTGGGATAATGGATGCTCTGGGAAAAGTGTCAAAATGCTTCCTACTGTCAAGCTAGATGACACCCACTGCTCTCCCCTCATCCACATATCTAGCCATTTATTCACAGAAGGCAATCAGGTTGGTCAGATATGATTTACTCTTGGTAAATCTCTCCTGGCTATCCCAAACCTCCACCAAGATGGCTTGCTCTATGACCTTCCCAGGAGCTAAAGGGAAGCTGATCACCCTGTAATTCCCGGGGGCATCCTTCTTGCCTTTTTGAAGATGGGTGCAACACTGGCCTTTCTTCAGTCGTCAGGGACCTCCCTCAATCTTTATGTCTTTTCAAAGTTGATTTCTGACTCAATTCTCTTCCACTACTGATAGTTTCTCTATTCCTTGAACCCTATTCTAGGAGCAAAAGCTTGGGAGATCTGGTCAGTGAAAACCTACACAAAGAAGGCACTGAATATCCTTAGCCTTATTATTTGCAGCTGAAGTCACCCACCCCATTCAGCAGGAGGCCCACATTTTCCACGTTTATTCTTTTACTGCAAACGTAATGCTAGAAATGTAGCAGTAAGCAATTGCTACTAAGAGAATATGTGGTCTAAGTCCCAAACAAAGGCAGCTTCAAGTAGTATTACCTTGCTTTGAATCATGGATGGTGTGATAACGACCATTCTGAACACATTAATTTTCGAGTGTTAATTTTTCAGTAGAATAGTACTCAAATTACTCTCCCTTAGCACTGTCTATTATATCATTCTTAGCTAAATGTTGACATCTTTAGCAAATTTTTCAAGGGTAGGTATTTTGTCTGAATAGGCCAGTACTTTGTTTTTTATGTTTGAGCTCAGACACATACCTGGTCCTCCACTTGTGACAAAACTATCATACCTGCACAGCTCTAGGATGGCAGCTGTACAAAACCAGACATCTCTCTGGCTCTAAATGCATTGTATGGATACCAGTTCTTCCACTTCTAACTTCTTAACACAGCCCTAGGGTAAGAAAAGAGGTCACTGCCACAAGGTGGGCAGGAGAACTTTGTTAGCTTAAAAGCAGGGCCAGCAGCAACTATCTACTTGTACTGAGTTTGGCTCATACATAAAGAGAAAGGGATGAAAAAGATGGAGAGACCAGAAGATAAGGAGAAAAGGAGTTGTCATTACTCTGGAAAAGGAGCAGGAACACTGCAGCTGGAGGGAAGCAGAGTACGTTCACTGGAATACTGGTGGTGTTTCACCTTTCTGGTAACAAAAAAATCAGATAGCTAATTTGGTAATATTGATATCAAATCTCCGAATTCACTGTTTTGAAAGTGTTTTTTTTCTGAAAATGCCAGAGGAGTTCAGGAAACTTAGCAAGATAGCTGAGATTTTCTGCCTGTAAGCAAAAGCCCAGTACAGCCGAACGTAAGTCAGAAACAAAGATGATTTCACTTAACTCAGTCATTGTAAATCACAGCAGGTTGTTAGTTGTATCCAATATGTAAAGGATTGTTCTACCTTTTTTTTCTTAATGAAAAATGAAGAAGTTCATAAAGAAATAGGACAAAAGTAAGGCCAGGACACAAAAGTTACGAGAGATGAAGATGAGCCTAACATTCAATACTGATCAATGCTGAGTTAGTGAGCCTGGCAGAGAAAGTAAGGAGGAAACCGGGGTGAGAAAGAAAGTCTCCAAACCTGCAGAATAAGTTCATGCTGATTTTATTCAGCATAGTAGTTCTGTTGTTGTTTCATGAGGCTCTATTAAATTCTACTCAGAGCACAGGCAACTGAGAACTGTCTCTAAATACTCAGGGATCAAAGTTGAGTTTCCACTGGACAAACATCTGAAGTATGAAAAACAGTTACTCACTGAATCTGAAATGCAGTTGCTCATCTTGCTGTGGAGAAGTGAATAAATTAATGGGCTTTGAGATCCTACTGCCAAAACATACTACTGAATGGACTGAAACACCAGCTGAGTAATTTGTGCTGACATTGATTTTTTTCAGACTTTATCTCCGTGCCTATTAATCCACCTTCTAAAATAAAATCATTAGAGCATTATATTCTAGAGAGATTTTTAAAATCATGATTTAGCCAGTAAAAACATGCAATCTGTAACTTACTTTTTCTCTCTTTGCTCAACACACTATTGCTTTTCTATTATTATTATTAGTACTACAGTATTTGATATTACTACTTCTCTTAAGGAACTGATACAAGATTCATCTCCTGAGGTTTCTGAGAAAAGCTTTCAAAATAAATAATAAATAACTGTTTGTGAACCAATCAATGGTGAGGGAAAGAAAGATGTATGAAAGTACAATACTTAAGTTGTGCATCTGCTATAAATTATTGAAATTGGAGAGAAAGCTGGTAAAATATTCAAATTTAACTTTCTGCTGTAATTTGGCTGCACTTATCTTTGATCATTTGCTGTAGCAAAGGTCAAATATTCCAGTTGCTTAATGTCATAGAATATAGCAACGAATTACACGAGCAACAGTGTTTAATTGCTCTCATGTACACATGAAAATAAAAAAATTAGACTAATCTTTTATTCAAATCATGATTCAAATTTACCAATCATGAACATTAATTGACTGCGATTCAAATCAAAAAGCAACAGCTGCATCCTGTTTCCTAGGCTTTGGGGAGGGTGATATTTTTGAAATAATAAATTTGCATTTACACAGTTCTTATTTTTAAACATCAGAAGGAATCAGTCAAAACTACAGACCACTGTGCAACCTCTACAAATTCCGTATTATTTTTACAAGCCAGTGCATATTATGTCAGTAGTAATATAATAACAACAGATACACTACACCATTACACACTAAGATCAGTGTATTAGCAGTGACAGGAAAGTGCTTTCTTTTAGAGGGACTAATTATAGAGCTGTATGTGCTGCATGCCCCAAGTAGCCCACATAATAGGAAGAATTCAGCACATGCTCTAAGCAATGCTAAACTGCAAGAGGTGGCACACAAATCTAAGCAATACTTTTGATGCCCAGCGCATCGGAGAGCTTAACTTTGAATTCCAGCAGGCTTGACTCAGCCCTTCCTCCTTCCGAGGCAGATAAATAGGGAGTTCATGCAGCTCACTACACAAGTGTCTTTAAAACTGAACATTAAATCCTGGTGGCTGATCTGTCCACAATAGCTAGTTCAAATTCCTCTGCAGTTCCTGAAAGTACAATTTTATCCCAATGAACCAGCAAAAATTTCTCTGCCATCTATGGCCCTGTGCGGAGTTTTCTACCCAGCCAAGACAACTATTTTCCACAATGGATGAAATGGTCCTTCAACATACTGCAACCCTACTAAGAGTTACTTTAGTGCATGATATATTTTGCCCTGAAATAGTCTCCTCCAAATGCACTCGGACTATTTTTAATAATGCAGGGGAACACAGGAGCTGCTGCTAGATCAGCCCAGTGTTCCCACCGTCCCGTGGTCTCTCTTCTGACAAAGGGTGATACTAAATACTTCAAGAAATGTTTTGATGGACTGTTTTAGAACAATTCTCCCATAATGATGGCTGCTTCTTATTCCATTGCCAGCAAGTAATAACCCTGAAACCCATTGTCTTTTATAACTGTGTCTAATTTGAAGACAAACAAAGTCTGCATTTTTATTTAATAAACATCTGATCCTTAGGTTTTTTTTTTTTTAAAAAAAAAAAAAAAAAAGAAAATGTTACTCTCTTGGTCTCAGTGATTTTCAGTGGTAATGAGTTTCACATGCTGATTATGCAGTGTAATACAAATCTATGTGACTTTAGTTTTACATTTCTTGCCTTGCAATTTCAGTAAATAACTTCTTGTATTATGGCAAGAGGAACACCTGCTTTATAGTCTCAAAATCAGTATTGTATGTTTTTATGCACCCCTAGGATTCCTTTTTATTTACTTGCTTTCTTTCCAAAAAAGTCAAACTTTTCCATTTCTCTTAATAAGGAAAGATTTTTACCCCTCATCCTAATCATGTTTTCTAAACATCTCTTTCTATTGTCATCTCTTTGAAATATA
Organism: Rhea pennata; assembly: GCF_028389875.1. Lineage (NCBI taxonomy): Eukaryota > Metazoa > Chordata > Aves > Rheiformes > Rheidae > Rhea > Rhea pennata. Next base: position 10,559,331 of record NC_084666.1, on the reverse strand, counting down.
GGGCAGTCAGAAACAAACACAGAATTCAAGGAGGAAATAATGACATAAAATAGGTTTATATAATGACATTTTAACATCGGAATAATGTTTTTACCTCAGATACGGAGGAATGCAATACAATCACCCTAAAATTGCTTTTGTGACAGAAGCTCACATGCACTGAACTTTTACCTGGCAGCACAAAATTCCATGCAAGATCAAAATGTACCCAAGAACCTAGGTGTTTATTTGGTCTGTTAGCCCATACTGAGCTCTGTGCCCCAATGAGCATGAGTATATTTACATTAACTGCAGCAGCTGCAATAATTATTGGATGAGAAATGCTCCTCCTCTCCCTATGTATAATGTTCATCTTCTCATTTTGATTTCTTCTACACAATGATTAACGGCTTTCATTGAGCAACATAAGCAAAACACGATTTATAAGACTAGATCTTAAAATGCCATGTGATCCTCATTATAAATGTGTTGACTGTTAAAAAAAACTACTGGTTTTGTATTTTAGATCCTTTCGTATTTCAGATCATTAATATGTGTTTCAGGAGATGTCCCAAGATACAATTTGCCAGTGATGACAGTTTCAACACCAAACTTGGTTTCCAGGACTAGTAAAAGCGTTCAAGCACTGCTTTTCCTTTTATAAAAAGCGATTTTATCTTTGTACACATGCATATATGTATATGTAGCAGTTTGTAAAGAAGACATTTTTATTTTCCTTTCACGGCACGTTGCTAAATAGCATTATTATCTGATCACATAGTCTAATCAGGTTGTTTTACAACTGTGACATCGTTATCAAAATAAGACTAGAGACCACAGCATCTTAGAAATACCGTAACAGTTGCCTAGGAAAATCAGAGATCCTGAAACAGTGAGAAAAAATAGTTACTTGGATGCAGATCCCCCGCCAATCCTGCAACTGGTGCCATATTCTTATACATCACATTTAGTAGCTTTACATAAGCATTACAAAAATTTTGCCTCCTCCAGAACCTCCTTTTCCAGTTTATGCTGTAGTGCAGGGACGATGCTCTGAAACCCACTAAGGTGAGGCACCTTCTCCAAGTATCTTAGAGGCACCAAGTGTGGATTAAAACTCAAGTGCCTTAAAGCAAAGCAAAGTGAGCAACTAACATCATTTACAGTTTCATTACAGTGTTTGCCACCCTCACACACTAACAGAAAGTATCTAGAAAACTATAAATTGTAAGTCATCGCTTTTGTTTGTGCCAATTCGTTATATCACCTCACCTCTAAAGCATTCAGTAACATGAGCATGCTTGGATAAGAACACACAGTAATAAAGATGCATTTCAGATTCGAGAATACAAAATGAAACAACACCATGACTGTGCAGAGCAGTTTTCTAACTCTCCTAAATTAGCATCTTAATCAATGAGCAGGGAGCTGCAAAGCACTGCAAAATAGAAAAGCAAGATGACAACATGCATCAGAAGCGATATTAGAAGTTCACAGAAGCATTACAGGAATAAAATTAGGAATTAAAAAAGGGCAATGTTTACACACACACACAGAGTGTATGTATGAGTGATTTTATTTCTTCCCTTCCCCCAATGCAACTTTAAAGTAAAAACATTAATTAGAAAATCTGAGACAGTCTGACTGATGACAAAATTGAAAATTTAGAACAAAGGCTGACAGAAATAACCTATTACACTTAGCAATTATGGCACTTAAAATACTGTGCAGTGTCGCTCAGCACCTGTAAAATCTCGGTGCCACGAGACATGTTTCTCAGTGGGGAGGACTGCAGATTTAGCAGACTAAGCGGAGGCCTGGCAGCCAACAACTCCCAAGTTGTAATGCTGGATCCCAGTGTGAACTGCGGGCTGATGCTGGGCAGAAAAAATTATCTTACTTCCAGCTTTCTCATCTACAGCCTCAGTAAAGAAAATTGTAAGGATTACGGCAGGGTTAGTATAACATTTTGAAGACGTTAGCCTTTGATACAAAATATCAAGTTTAATATTATGGAAAATGATCTTAAAGATTATGCTTGCGGATCTCACAAATGTAGAGGGAGGACATTTAAAGTTAAGGGGTTTACAGGATTTCCCCCGGTTTTCTATTTGATGAGTAGAGTCTGCATTAAACACAGTAAGGGTGCCTTACAGAAAAGCAAGCAGTTTTAACATGGTTGCCTGCTGTAATAACCTTTTTTATTATTAATACGAGCTTTGAGGAGAGATTAAATAAAAGAGTCACATATTTGATTTTCTTGCATTACAAGCACATAGCCAAATCACCACTCAGGATTGTCAGTGTGAGGCAGTTTGTGTCGCACAGAGATAAGAATTAAAAAAAGGGGGGGCAAGGAGCTATGCAAATATTTCTGTTAAGTTCTAACTTCCCCCCCTCCAAACAACACATGCACAAATGTCTCTCATTTCCTAACGCCGGCTTCCCCCGACTGACACCGCCTGTTCTTCACCATCGCCTTGCAGACACCTCCGCCCTCCCCCAACTCTTTTGGAGCGGTATTGACAGTGCACATCGATTCCTGCGCTGCGGATAAAACAGTTCTCTCGCTGGTGCTGCTTACAATTATAGCAATGTGTGTCACTCGGCAATACGGCATTCAATTATTCCTGGCCCTGCGAAGTGTAACCCTTCAAACTCTCAGAGCCCCCCAAAATCGAGGAACTTCCCTCCCAGGCAAATTATTCGGCATTTTTTTAACTTTTCCTTGTAAGCCTGATTCTAACTGGCCACTTCAAACTGCAGTAGCCTCACTGCAAGGAACTGCTGCCAAGCTAACACAATCAGCCCCCTCAGCCGAGAGAAAATAAATAAATAAAAATAAAAATCGGGTTTACCACCAAATACATTTCCCTCCCTGTATTTCAGAACAATGCTAGTTAATTATAAAGAAACAAAGTTGTCCCAGAGTTTGAAATTAAACGGGGAAAAAATTAACAATGACGTAACAGCGCTGGCAAGAGAGAATGTTAAAAGCGATATGAACAATCTTTAATCTTTTATCTATAGATTTCCAGTAGGAGACTTCTTTCTGAAAGGCAAATAGCACTGCGTTGTCCCTGCTAAAATCTCTTAAAAGAAAAAGAATTAACTGAAGCTTACCTGTACTGGAATGTCATATTTGTAATTTTTATCTTTATTTCCTCTCCGTGGCGAATTTCTCCAGTCATTTCAAAGAGTTTGTTAGCCATTTTCTCATAAACTTTGGCATTCCTTTTAGTTTGTTTCAGTTCATCAAAAAATTCTTCCCAAACCAGCATTAAACCTCTCATTTCTGCATCAGTCCAGTTTCTGGCCCTTCTGTGTTTCTCAGTCTGAGAAGAAACAATGTAACTGGGAATTTCTGCTGCAGCCATTGCTGACTGACCTAAAAGGGTTTTAAAAGAGGACACTTAATATAGATTGAGTTTTTAGTTTAGGTTTTTGTAGTGCAAGACATGCATATGTGGATAAAGAATTTGAATGACAAGAGAACATATGAAACCTTTTTGCAACAGCTTGAAGCTTGAGTGCACAAAATGGGGCCTACATCTGACAGGCAGGAATTTAGTTAAAAGCTTTTAAACAGAGAAACGTCATTTTGATGTCACGTTTCCATAGCAACAGAGCAACTGCATAAGCTACAACAACAAAAACCTTTTAACTGAAAGCCAAAGAATCAGGACAAAGTTGACAGGCCATCAATATTAAAGCTTTTAAACACTTTAGGTTTAACAAAAAAAAGATCTATGCAGCCTTTGAGAAGCTACTTTTAAGTTTCTACTTCTTTTTAGCTTTCCCTTACCTTTTAGGCAGACAATCTGCTGGCAGGGGGTCATGGTCGCCTGAACGAGCTTTTAAGTTGCGCCTTGACAGACTCTCTAGGAGGCTGCAAGGACTGAGGCCGTGTACACAAAAAAAAAAAAAAAAGAAAGAAAAAAAAAAAGCTTTTTGCAAGGATATTCTGCAAAAAGCTTCAGCCAGCTTTATGAAAACTATATATCTATAACCTAATAAATGTTTAAGCAGGCAGTCTCATTAAAAAGGTGCCTGCATCTGTTTTTAAGAACACACACAGTACAGTATTTAAGTGTTTAAATATATATAGAAATGCATATGCAATTTTAATATAAAGCCTTTTTTTTTTCCCTGAGATGTTTTGCTGCTGATAAGCACATACTGCAGTCCTGTCAGTATGAATTTGCCTTTGTAGGTATGTATTACTGTATGTGTGTTTTGTATTCCTAGTAATTTAGATGCTATTTATGCAGCCTGTGTTCTGCCTTAGGACTGCAGCAGCAGCATTTCACCTGCTTTACGGGGAACCTAAAAGGATTATTCAACGAGTTAAAAAAGGCTGCAAGATGCTTAGAACTGTGAATAAATTGCTTTGCTGTAAAACAAGCATTTTGAGCTGCTTTCTCTAAAGGGCTAAATTCTGCCAGCAGTCATACCAGAGAGGCACCGCTTATTCATTACATTAAATTGTGCAACACAAACAGTGCGGGCCAAATCCTGCCCCCACTTCCATTTGTATACGCTCACAGGAGCCGTCCCCGAACCGGGAGACGCGTGTATGCGTTAATTCGGGCAGCGCGACCCGCTCAAGAGAAAGATGTTAATTCTCTACATTCCAGATACAACTGCGTTATGTAAAAAAATAAATAAATACATAAAACACGGACCTTTTCTATTATTATTTTCTGTTTCAGCATAAAACAGCAATAACGACCTCACTGCAGGGCATTTCCTGAAGATTAATGGCAGGCAGGGGTTAATGGCCTGAGGCTCACCCAGTCCGTCGTTAATCCCCAGGAAATGTTCTGTGCCTCAATCCTTAATGCTTAAGTATCCTATAAATTGTAAGTCTTCTCATAACCACATCCTTGATCTTAACAATAGTTTAAAAATGCACAGCTTGGTTTGCATCCTGGAGATGGCAAAGAGAGCACATAATGTTCCTAAAAGGTACACTAATAACATTTGTAGTCTCATTGCCTTCTTTCCATTTTATTTATTCTACTGCTTATTACAAATGGCACAAAAATGTACTATAGAATAAATGGGGGGCAGGGGGGAATCAGATGTATACTGTACATAGGCGCTTCCAGTGATCTAACCCTGAACATGTCTCGGGCAGAAATATACCTGCTGAGTCACTGGCTTCCTTAAAAAATAAATATTAAAATCAAAGAAGTCTTCCATATAACTACTTTTAACTACTAGTATAACAGCCTAGCAACTATTACCTTTAAAAATGTGTAAATAGCAGCATATGTTGTGATGATGATCTCGCATGGCTTGTCTCTTGGGTGGCCAGCTGGGAGATATCACATGACCAGGGGACAGATGGTGGTCAGAAGAGGATCAGCTGGTGACAGGTTCATTTTATTAATTTATTGTTTTGTTTTGTTTTGAAATACCCATCACTTAACCTTGGTCTCCATGCAGCTATATTAATAAAAACATACCAAATTCTGTGGACTGCCTTTGTAGCCAGCGACAGAGGATCACTAGGACAAATTTAAGGAAGTAATACGGCGACTTAGAAAAAAAGACCACCAGCCTCTTGCTGCAGTTCAGGGTCTGATTTGGGACCAAACCCAGTGTATCTTGTTCCACAGCCTAGCCCACTTTTCAAACTTTATTAATCCATTAGAGGATTGCTTTTCACCTCCAGACTTTAATCCACCTAGGTTCTGAAAACATAGATTAACACTGCTGAAACATATATAACCTATACATATGTTATATATGTAACAAAAAAGAAAAACAAAAGGTAAGTATGATCTCTGCTTTAAAGTTTTATTTCCGTTTCAAACATAACGGCCAGCAGAGATAAGGACAGGGTGGAAGAGACCCTGGCCAGCTGCAACAAGTATTTTTCTCTGATGGCCCACAAATATTCCCCTTTTCTCCCACATCTGCCTTGCACATGTGCGGCCGCTGCTTTTGCCCAGCGTCATCTGCCGGGGCCACGCGTGGCCCCCGGATGCAGACCCCGCACCACGCTGCGGAAGGCAGGCGGCTGTTCCTCTCTACAACGTGCATCTCTACTACTCCTCTACACACTGTTTTCTATCAGTGTAACTGACAGATTGATATAGTGGCATAGTGCTATTTAACATCTGGGGTTTTTTTAAAAAAAGAAAGAAAGAAAGAAATGCTTTCCAACACCACCTCCCTTCTTCCTCTCCCCTCGGCACCAGAAGGGAATCTAAGTCTCCAGGACTCAAGTTTTATCCCCTCCTCTGAGAGGGTCGTTGATATTAATTATAGCGACTCAACGTGCTTCCCTCTGCCTTGCTCAAGCGCCTGTTGGTCGGCAGAGCGACTGCTTCCCCATGCAGGACTGAAATTGGGGAAACTCAGCCTCCAGCTTTCTACCCCAAAATCCCCCTTGCGCTCTTCCCCAAAAGCCAGAGGGAGAGAAAAAAGGAAAAAACAAACAAACAATAAAAAAAACCCCAACTCTTGATTGTCCAGGACAGGATTACTGGTCGGGGAAGGGCACCCCTGGGGACAGCGGAGATCATCTCCTCCGAACCACCCCTCAGAGGAGATGTTCCCCTCCTCTCGCCTCTCGGGCCAGAGGTGAGCTCAGTTCACCGGCCAGAGAAGATTCACCGTTTGCCTGGAGACTGGCTGGTCACCAAACCACCAGAATAACCGCAGGCACGACTCAGTGCCTCTGCCAGACCCACAGCACCAACGCACTTGGCACCAACATCTGCAGCACTTCCTTCTGCCGCCTCCTCTCGCGGCAGGGTCCTCCAGCATCAGCGTCCTCCGCACGGAGGACCAGCCTGGTACCGAGTAGCCAGCAGGAGCAGAACAACTAAAAAAGTTGCCATTTTTCTCCTCAATGAGGAAGTTGCTTGGAAACCATAGCTTTGGCTCACTGAAAGACACAGTGGAGCTCCTAAGGCATCTTTATAGAGATGTCTTCCCCCTGTAGCAGCAAGCTCCTCTTCCCAGGTGTCCAGTTCACCTCAGTCCCCTCCTCCAACCAGTGCTGCAACGGTGAGCCTGGAGGATATTTCTGCACGCACAGACCTCAGGGGACTTCAGCATCTCATTCCTGCATCTCCTTTCAGTGCACACCTGCGCCTGTGAGCGCCGAGCACTGCGAAGGTAACGATCCTCTAGATCTAGATCTTTCTCTAGAAATCTGTTCTTTGCATCATCTCTCAAAACGGCTTACCTTTCTTGCGGCTGTTATACACCAGCTTGAACAGCAGCTCTCCCAGCTGTTCCACCTTTCCCAGGGAGCTCTGAAGATAACATGTCACAGGCACAGCCCTAAGGCGGTTGGAAGGGTTTCTCGCTGGCAGAAGTGGATTGAATGCAGCTGGCCTGTAAAAGTTTCTATCACAGAGTTCAGAAAACTCAAATAATAACACGTGTTGACTGTCCTTCATGTGATCTGTGATAACTGACTGCATATATGGTCTCCAGCTTTACAAGTGTGGGCTAAAGCATGCTACCTAAAACTTCTTTTCACCAAGTTTTAAGGTAAGGGTTTTCCCTTGCGATGACAGCTATAGTTGCCAGAGCTCAAGCTGCAAACTGTATGTCCTTCAAGTGTGACTCCATGAGAGCACATCTGATCTCGTTGTTAGGGGTTCAGGTAGAGTAAGTCAGGTAGTGCCTCCTCCACTAAATTAAAGACACAAGAAACTTCTGCATCTTCTCCTAAACCTACTCCCATTTCTGAAGTCCAAACAGATACCTATAGAGAGGTAATGACTTGGAGGCAGCTGTCTGTCTGGATTTCAGCTAGAGAAGTACACTGATTTTGACTCATTTAAGTTCTCAGACGAGACTTTAAAGTCTGGAGCCAGTTGTTAGCAAACACCGTTTGAGGCACAGAGACTCTGTGCACTAACCTCGGGAGGAGGAGGTCCCAGCTGGACGGCTACTTGAGACAGAGTCCATGCACCCCTCAAAGACAGAGGTGCAGGTCTCCAAAATATGCTGTCTGTGGGAACTTCAGTCCTGCAGTGTCTCGATTACATACAAGTAAAAAGAAACCAGCTTTGGCCCTTCTGAGTCTTGCTCAAGTTGCTGAGAACAAGGGTATCCAAGGCACAGGTTGGTCACTGCTCCCTGAAATCCTCCAATCTGCCCACCAGGAACGTAACACGCACGTGGATAGCTTTAGAAGAAGACAGTCACTGCTGAGCGTATGCTCATCCTGTGGTTTTTCATCTTTGGCAAGCACACATACACACACACCTTGATAACTCAGTTCAAAAGGCTGCAAGCACGTGTTAAGAACAAAAGCATTTGGTTTTTGCATAGCAGTGGGATACTATGTTTTAAGTTTGTTTAAGCTGTCTGCTTTTGTCACGCAGCTGGCTCCTGCCCCACATTTTACTGTCCACTAGGCTAACATGCCCGCTTTCTAACAAATTATTAAAGTTGTTTTTTAGTGTCTCTAATTGCTGTGCAATGCAATTTGCAAAGAGGGATAAAAGTCATGAGAGAAGAATTACATTTCCACTGCTGCTGAAAAACTTGGCCAGAGGAAGCAGGCAGGGATAGGCAACCGACAAGGAGAAGAAACCTTCTTTTCACCTCTGTTAAAGAGCCAGTTTACGGCATGAAAGCAGCTGGAAACCAGGAGACTGCCCACAGGCAGAGATAGCCCTGAAGAGGGCAGAGTCAGCTCTGGGAACCCTCGTGAGCTCCCTGTTCCCCTTCGGGCAGCCAGTCTCACGGGGGTATGGAGTTAAGGCAAACAGGGGTGGTGAAGAGCCCCATTCATCACAGGATTGACCATCTAATCCGGACTTGACACAAGGAAACAAAAGACTGGGACCAGGATAGACAAGGAGGGATGAGTGACAGCAATATAATTGCTGAGCAAAGCCAATAACATGGTTGAACAGCTTTTATATACCTCTAAAATATGTGTTTAATGTCTGCAAAAAGGTCTGACAACAGAAATGGGTACTCTGGAGAAGGCTAGTGCTGGGCAGAGAAAGACAACTCTGCTTTGCAGAGACTACTTTGATATTTCCAAACTTAGAACAAAAGAACAAGAAAATGAACATTTCCACACAGATTTGATGCTTCAGGGCTGTCTGTCCGGCAGATTTCCCTGCCTGTTGGGCCAGGGCAGCCGAGGAGGAAGGTGGTCTGTGAAGGTGCAAGTGAGCTAGGAGGAAGCTGTACAGGTTGCCCTGTCTTCGGTTTGGTGGGCAGCATCCTGCTTGAATCTCATTGTAATCAGAACATTTTCCCGAAACATTTTGATCTTGCTGAACTGGCAGATTCTGACCAAAAATATCTCCATTGCCTTTTTGAGTAGTAACCATGGAAGCCAGCTTCACACAGAGTCCGCCTGGGAGAGAAGGATGGTGAGCGGCAGCGAGGTGAATGTAGAGAAGCCGGGAAATGGGACAACCTGGACAACTGCACAATTTTCATTATCAGACCACACAGAACAAGGGAGGCATTAGTGCAAACACAGCAAAGAACTGGAATTACATAGGTCTTTAGAAGGGGAAATTTATAGACTGAACAGGGAACCCAGGGAATTCACTGTATGGAGAAACCAGTAAGGTATAGACTTGTAGGTTGATAATAATTAGATTAATAATTACAGTACTAAGAATTATTATTATTTTTTTTAAGTTTAGCTGGGACAGAAACATTTATGCTTTAGACTGTAACTTATCATATTAGGGGGGAAAAAATCCATTATATCCAGGCTGTATACCACAAATATTCGCTTCCAAAACATCTGGCATTTACAACATGCAGTGACAGACATTGGACCAGATGGACTTTGTCACACATGTTCCTAAGCTTTCACAGCTACAGGGAAAGACAGGCATTATTCTTAAAAAAAAAAAAATAGATAAACAGCAGAGAGAGTAAAGACATCAATTATATGTGTGTCTTGCTCCTAGTACAATTTATAGTGAACAGAGCATTTCTGAGATTTGCTTACTCTTAAGGAACCATGTGCAAGTCCTTAGCGTACAGAACCATCACACAGTGTGTAGCACCAGCTATATCCATCTTCAGAAAAGCAAGCAACAGGTAAGATGGCAATGAAAATCAGTCAGTTCCCAACTAACGGTTTCCTGAATCCCACCCAAAAGAACCGATTTTGGTCCGGCCTACTTTGGGGTTTAGTCAATAAGTCTTCCTGCTCATGTTTGGGTTTTAACACATTTTTGCATGCTACATGCTGGAAAGTGCCTACTTCATTAAAAACTGCTCCTAAAACACTATGCAAATATTTCTCTTTCAGAAGTAAATTCATCTGAGAATCTGTTCTGAACAGTTTGGGTTCGATATACATCATGATTTAAACCAGTCTGAACTTGAAATGTTAAAAAAAAAGAGAGAGAGAGAAAGAAAGGAAAAGAAAGAAATCCTGTTGTCCCTGTCCCTGAGCAGCAACATTGCTCTGACTCGGCAGGGCAGAAAAAACAGCCGATCACCATCACAGCAGTAGCTTTGCCCAAGGGTCTGCTCCACTTGGTCTCATTTCTGCCCCAGCATGAATCAACGCTGCCACAGAAGGGAGCAACATTTAAATAAGTACTTCAAGGAGGTTATGAGCCCATGGGGGAGAAGTCATCCCCCCGCCTCAAACAAGGGACGCGAGGCCAAGCGCAGGAAGCCGGGAACTGGTGCAAGGCTACGTGAGGTTTTGCACACTGTTGGTCGCAAGGATTGGGGCTGCGTCGAGCAAATGGGTTCTAGCTTGTTCTTCTTCCAGCAAGGAGAGCGGTTTGGGCCCTCTTCCAGCAGCCACCGGCCTCGGAGAAACTGCAGAGCGAGTCGCTGGCGGTTCCCTGCCAGAACCCCAGCCTTTCTGCTCGGAGCTTGCTACTAGCTTGGCAGCCGGCTAACTCCACCTAGCAGCTGTCTGCATCCGCGTGCTGCCTCCCTGACTCCCCGCCAAGAGCCGCGCAGGAAGGCTGGCGGGCCCGCGCCGCGCCGGAGCCCTGCAGTGACCCGGGTGCCCAGGCTCTGCCGCAGCGGGCGACAGTGGTGGGATTAAGCCCTGCTCTTCTGCAGTTTAATCAGCCACAGGTTTTTGAAAATAATAATAATAAAAAAACGTAACACCAAAGTTACGGTGTTCTCATCAAAACTCTTACAAAGTTCTCACCAAGGCGGAGAAGCGCAGGAGCTTCTCCAGCTCCAGCGCTGCGTTTCTGCTAAGAGACCCCAGCCTGAAGCCTTGGCGGTAGCCTTTTCCCCCCTCACAAAACTTTGTTCAGCCCTACAGAGGTAAATTTCTAACATTAAAAACTATTTCAGATAAAATATTTAGGGCACAGGAGACTTTCATATGAGTTCATAAAAGATTCAAAAACTGACATGTAAATGGTGTTTTGGGTATTTCTGCAAGACATCTTCAGGAATGGAAATTCTAGAAGAGCGTTTCAGCCTACAATGTTCAGATAATACTAATGAAAAACTGCCTGGGCCGAGAGCTGCCGGAAAGGTAAGTAAAACCAAATTCACCGCTGCGATAGCCAGCTAGCTTATCGGCTCAAGCGGCTGCTGGTGAAAATCGAGACCCTACGAGAGGTAACTGCCGTTTCTGGAACAGGGTGCCAAGCAACTTCAGTCATCTCAAAAGATCTCCACATGCTTGCAAGAGGAAAGGGTACGGCTTTCAGGGGACTGACCTGGAGGCATCAGTTGGCTTTTATCCTCTGGACTTTACTTCCAGAGCCACGCACACAGCATTTCAGGACAGTTTAGTACCTCCATCAGGGCTACTCATAAAAGCTATCGTCCCCAGCCAAAACATCCAGGTTTCTGGTATAAGTACGTGTTGCCATGCCCTTCCATGAAGGCCGTACAGCGATGCAGCCCATGAAGTCCTACATGGTTTCTATTCACCAACGCCTCCCTCTCAGAAGGTGACTTCTGCCTTCCTGCAGATGATCCACACAAATTCTTCAGCTCTTGAGACACCAAGTTGCACCTTCAAGGCAAACGTGATACTGGAAGCCTAAATGTTACCTCTCACACCCCATGAAGGCAGGACAACAAGCCTCCTCAAGGCTGAAAATTTTATTGTGATGTCCATATAACATTGCATCTTTCAACTCAGGTGGTTTGCCAGGTCTTGTGAACGGTGCCGTTGGGAGAAAGTGTTAAAATTGGCTAATTCCTCTGGGAGATTCCTCTTCGTTCCCAGCACACATGAAGCCCTGCTCCCTGAAGGTCTGTGGGGTGGCCAGGAGGAGACGTCCCTGTCCCTCCACAAGCCCACGCTCCCTTCCGCAGCCTGCGTCGTGCCTGGGGAAGCTGCGTCCCTTCTCGCCACCAGCCGGTCCTGCAAGCACTCTCATGCTCACTGTTGGCTCCAGGCTTTCTCCAGCTGTTTTTCCTCCGAGGCTCTCTGCTGTTTATCATACGCAGCTACAGCCCAATCAATCTCCAGCCACCAGGACTCAGTTTATATCCAACCTTAACACGCTCCTTGGTCTGGGCGTTCACATCTATTGTTTCGGCTATCTCTGAAATAAGAAGCGTTCGCTTGCTTCCGCCTTCGGCCTCAGTGAAATGCTGCCAGCAAACCCATCAGCCCACAGATCAAAGAGATTCTGGCAAGTGTTCCTGCACACCGGAGTGCTCTGGCCACTCTTCCTGCTTCAAGTTTGAGGAAGTCTGTCTGTCTCCTTTCATAAATCCTCCTGAACTATCACACACCCACAAACCGCTTCTGGATGCAAACTTCCCTGCATCCGACACCAGCTGTCAAGTACCACCAGGGATTTTAAAGTTCTCCCTGATGTTTTCCATTCAACACAGCATTTAGCCTTGTAAACCAGGGGATACGCCCTGCAAAAGTGTAGATCTGAGTGCACACACATGCACGTGCATGTGCATGCACAAACGCACACACACACACACACACAGTTTGCTTGTCAAACTAGATGGAAATATGAAGCAGAGAATACACCGCCAACGCTGCAAGTTGGGTGTTCAGATCTGGAGACAAGCAAAACTGATACCACCAACAGTAGTGACAAAGTGCTTGCTGTCCTTCCTCTGCTGAAAATATCTCATAGCTGAAGCAACTAGGTTATTTTAAATTACAGACCAACTGGTTGGGTTTGCCTGGAGCAGATTAGGGAGCACTCGCACAACTCATCACAGCAGCAAAACTATGGGGGTAGCTGCCTCCAGCAGGTGAGCAAGGCTGAGTAACTGGAATAGACTGGGCTGTCCAGGCAGTGCAGGAAGACCTGGAAGAGGACAAGCCGGACTGGAACAATCAGAAGGACAGACTCCACGGCCAGGGATTTAAATTAATATATGCGTGTGGGAGTGAACTGAGGAACAGGCAGAGCTGGGTGGTCCTTAATCCAACTTAACTTATTCTGCCTGGTAACAAAACTGAGGGTCTGGAGACCCCATTCGCAGCAGCACAGAGCCTCCCCATTTCCAGCTGAACTCCAGGGGAGCTGGGCATGCTCAGCAGAAACAGGAAACCTAATGCAGCTGATCTAAGGGTGACACCTAAAATACATGACACCTAAGCCCACACAGACATCTAGACTGAAGAGGCAAGTACAAAAGAGTTGTGCAAAGGGGGTCTGTGGCAGATATGAATAGCACTAGGGAATTCTGGTTTTGTTTTATGCCTGAAAATTCAATTGATAGATTTCTGCATCACCACGAGGAGCTTACGTGGATCCCAATGGTCTTAGGCAAATCTTTAACTGCTCAGAAGGTTGGGATTTTTTGGTTATATAAAATAGCTTTAGTGGCTGTAGGGCCAGAGATTTTTTTTTTTTTAACAAAAGGATAACGAACCACCATCTGATTGCAGAGACACAAGACTAAAGTTAAAAAAACAAAACAAAAAAAAAAAAAAAAAAAAACAAGCCCAGTCATATCACAGTATCTCATTCTTTCAAGTTATAGAAGTGGCCAGGGTTTTTCATTTGCTGTGCAAACAGAAAGCAGCAGTGTGTTTCCCAAGGGAGGCACTCTTGTGCAACTGTTTGCTGGAAGCAGTCGCCCAAGTCAAAGGACTTCAGGAAGTTCAGTCCCCTCTCCCCACACCACCTCGCCCACCCTCCTGGAAAAGGGTACTGTAAAAACTACTTGGACTGGCTTTAGCTTCTATTTTGCTAGAGATTTAGAAAGAGCTCAACAGCCCAATCCACAAAACTTCCCAGATAAAGGCAGACCAGATCCTTGTCAGGATCTCACTAGCAGCATAGAAGAAAATATTCTTTTTTTTAATATACTCCAACTTTAACCTAACAGTGGTGGTTTACATGCTTGAACTTACTATTCATGCTGCTCTTTCCCACACTATCTTTAATCCCCTGTAGCGACATCTCAGTGGCTGAAGCCAGTCAAGCAGACCAAAAATGTGCAGCTGAGGCAGCAGAAAGTATGGTCCAAAATATTCAGCCCTAATATCGTGATTTTCTCCATTTGCAACACCTTTCCACATGCACACTGTGCTTCATGACAACCGGACAAGCAGATTATATTAAACCTCATGCACACCTTCTCAAATGATTTCTCATCAAATCTCAGCGGGAACTAATTGAAGATTAAACTAATCATTCCTTGAGGCCCCTTACAGAGGAAAATACTCTGTAAAGAGTATTTTATGGCTTTTTGTGAATACATTAGGAAGACCTTCAATGGAGCGCAGGTCTGGCAGGACCACTGAAGACACGTGTTAAGAGGGGCTGGACAGTTGAACACACATCTGGGAAATGGAGACTTGGGGCATTCACAATAAATGGGACAAGACGCTTGCACATGTCTTCCAGCTGTGACAGCTGGTCTAGGAGACCCCACAATAGGAAGCACTTTCCAAAATATTATCCTGCCTTTCTAGAAACAAACAGCAAGTCTGACAAGGCCTGCTCCACATTATGTGAAATATTTCTGACAAACTCCCTCATCTTCTCTGCTTCCTAAGATCTACAGCATATCTCATTGCCCCCCAAACACGAGTGCTACCAGCGCTCATGCTGATGCCTGGTACAACCCCCACTAACCCAGTTCTGTAGTGACCAGTTCCCCTCCTGACCTCTGATCCGCACAGGGCCTCTCTGGGTATTGTACGTAAGCTATCAGATAACTATAACCGACAGCCAGACTTCCACCAGCCTCTGGGTAAAAGCTGTAATGGTCATGGCAGACCCTGCAACTAAAAAAAATATGTTTTCTTTTTTGCAACATTTTGCAGGGCTAAGAAGTCATTTAAGCAGAGATGAAAGCAAAAAGAAAAGTCCAAAGAGGTTTTGAAATAACAGAAAACACCCCTTGATGTGTCAGAACCAGATGGTTTATATGTTAATAAAGTGGCAGGGATTCATGGTCCTGAAAGCAGAGAGAATCAAGTATACCCTTACTGATGTTCAGCTTGAGAGAAATAATACATGTTTTCAACTTTCTTCAGAAGAGTCCTCTACTGTGAGGCTCCTTCAGGCAGGTATCACCTGTAAATTCTTGTCTAAGCACTTAAAATATTACAGGTGTTATGAGCTATCCATCTTAAGATTTTTGGAATCACTTTCAATTTTAAGGTATTTCTGATGTTCCCCACTACTTTTGGCATGCTACACTATGAGAAAGCAAGATCAGCTTTGTCTTAGAAAATTATTCATTTGATGTAATATTTACATTGCACTGCACCCAGAAATGTTCATCAAGAGCAACTTTCTATTTTATTCCCAAACATGCAACTCTGTGAAACCACAGTAAGATGGGACATAAATCCTGTAAATAAGATTTTCTTTGACTGGCATTAATTATTGTCAGAGAGCCAACATCTGTGCTGCTGCCTATTTTATATACACGTATATGTACATATGCAGAAATACACGTACATAATTTACATGGCTGATTTCTAGTAGGAACTATTCCAGCCTAAATTCTGGAGGAGGAGAGGAAGAGAATGGCTGAAGGAAGACGGAGCCATAGGCTTATGGAAGAGTGCAGGGAAAGCACTCTGCACACAAACCACCCGTCAGGAACGGGAACGGCGCTGGCTCTTCCCTTCAAGGGTTTGGAAAGACGTTGCACACCCTTACATACTCTGCACAATCTTAGGACAAATCCAAAACTGTTAACATCAAAAACAGGCCTGGATGCCACCATGCACAAGTTAATTTGTCTTGTTACTGATTTTTATTTAAACCAGCAGCACAGAATACTCTTGCCAGAAAATCCTGTATGCGAATGCCTGGGGAGACAGAGACTGAGAGTCGCAGTCTCATACTGGGTTGTAAAAAGGCACGTCCACCAGGAGACGCAAAACGACACTGGAAACTCTAGACAGTGAACATTAAAAGCCAGCAATTTTGAAAATAACACCCTTCCCAGTCTACTAGCTAACACCTCTGATGCCGGCCGGGCACCAGCAATCTCGGAGCCAGCACACTGAAGAAAGCAACCAAGTTCAAGGACAAACTACCAGCCAGCTAAACTCTGTAAGAACCCAAATCAGAGACCACCTGCAGAGAGCAGACATTTTAATGGGGACTTCTCCATCCACAATGAACAGATCTGTCTAGTGGCTCCTTACGAGAAGTGGAAATGGTGCTCGACTCTACCTCCTTTGGCTGAGCAGAAGGCAATACAGCGGCTTCTCCACCCGCTGCTCTCACCACGTTGAAGTGCCCTTCCCCTGTTCTCTTGCACTGCTTTCCAAAGGTGGAGCAAAACTGAGACTCGGGGCACAGAAACACACACAGCTGCACATTTATAACTCTAAGGTCTCTGAGTTGCGGAAGAGAGAGAAAAAAAATCTTTGGTACCTGCTGTCCTAGGAACAGAAGATCCTCCATGAGCCTTGAAGTCAACGCAGGAATCCTCACAGCAGATCACTGGCCCAGAGCAGAATTTCGTATCTGTGAGAGAGAGAATTTGGCAGAATAATGCAGCGCGTGGGGAGGAAACACTGCAGAATAGTCGAGAAGGAAGGTCAGCAGTGCCTAGCTGAGTTTATCTTTTAAAGGTCTAGATTAGAGGGCTTTAGTTGAGTTTACAAAGTAGTTTAGTCTTTCAAACAGTGTGGACAAACATATTTCCTGGGCTACGTAGTCCCACCATAAATGACTTGAGTTGGCCCATAAGCCTTCAACAACCTCATTACTATGTCCAGACAGCTATTGACCTTAAGCCAAAAGAATATGACAGACACCCTAATCTAATCATCTTACAACTGCCAGCAAAAGGTATCTCTTTAAAAAGGATGCCAGCCTTGCCCACTCCTTTAATTACTGAATATCCACTAACAGACATAAATTTTGCCCGACTGCTCTCTCATCTGTCAAACTCTTCCATTAGTGAGTTAATGTTCAATACTGAGTGTGTTCTTCTTCAGAGGATCATAAATCTTTTTAAACTGTGGTGGGTCCTGAAGGTACTGTTAACTCTATTTTAGACAAGGAGAATGCAGAGATAGTAAAATTTTCAAAAGCTTCTAAGTGACTGTGAAACTGAAGTCAATTTTCAAAAGAGAATTGGACACTTAATGCTTAAATCACCCTTGCATATCCTTCAGTCACATCTCAAAATGAAACACGTTCTTAATTCACTTTGAGCCAAGCCCTCAAAACCATGGAGATACCTAAAGAGTATCATAATTGGAAATGATTTCTCAGTCTAATACCAAGAGCTAAATGAGCCAGGACTTCTCTACTCCTCCAACAAACTGATCACACACCTACGAGTCCATTCATTTTTTAAAAAAAAAAAGAAGGTATTTAGGTACCTCAAATTTTGCATCCTCTGAGCTGAACCCCTTAGCACATATCCGCATGAAAACCCACTTGCGATTAGGAAGACGTGACCCAAGCTAACGCTCCTCGAAACAGCTCTGGCTTCGATGCGAAACGGCAGCTGCACGGACTTTCATTTAAAGACGTGACTGGAGGAAGAGGTGTGGTTGGGCTGGCATGAAAATACCACCTGCTGCCAGGGCAAGGTGGTTGGGACCTCTCCCTGTGCGGAGAGAGCTGCTGGGCTTGGACTCTGCCTCCAAGGCTGCGTTTGATTTTTAGCCAATGGTTTGGGGGGGTGGTTTTTGATGCAAAGAGTGTAGTAAGCAGCCTTGGGAATAAAGCCAGATACCTGCTCCTGCCTCCAGTCAGGGGAGTTCCCTGCCAGCAGGCCACAGTCAGGCCCCTGCTTGCTTCTCTTCTCGGGCTCCGTGAATCCTCTCCGCACGGTGGCACAACTTCAAGAGGCAGAGCTGAGAGGTTGCCTACAGCCTGGGAAGAGACAGGCAGATTTGAATATCCCTTAGGAGGAGGAGGACTTAAACTCGAGTTTAACCACTTCTGAGAAAAGCTTTACGACCATTAAGTCATTACATGAAAACCACCACATCAATCATTTGTCTCTTGAACAGTGACTCTGAGGCTGCGAGCCGGGGCCTCAGTAGCAGGGACGGGTTTGGCTTCCTCGGCCGGGCCTGAAGCTGGCAGAGCACGGGAGCGCTTGTGGCACGCAGATGCGGCAGTCAGAGCTGGCCAGGGACGGGGGTGAGAAAAGGGCACCCAGGAGCACAAGATCAAGATCCTGCAAACAAGCACAGGTTGTGTGGACACCCCAGGAGCTCCAGAGCATACCTATCCAGAGAGGGGAAGCAGTTAGTTACTGATGGCAATATATAGACAAAAAAAAAAGGTGTTGGTTCAGGAGTCAACAGCCTGCTACGTGGTAATCTGTGACTGCAAGAGCCCAGGGGTGTGCAGTCTTGCACACGTGCTGCAGGAGCAAGGCAGATCTGGGTGCTCTGAGGAGACCAGACTGGGGTTTTGGTCAATGGTGAAGAGGTACAATGCAGCGCAAGAGAAGCAAGGTTGGGGCTTTATGGGGCATGGTAGGTGCTCTTAAGACCATGCAATCCATCTGGACAGTCAGACTGGCCACCTCATCGCCGTGTGCTGAATTTACCTCCAGCTTTCTTCTCACATAAACCTTATGGGGCAGATTCGCAGCTGGCAGAAGTCAACGTTGCCCTCTTGAAACCAATGGAGATGCATCAGCTTGCATCACTTGCGGTTTGGACCTTTTGTTTTAGAGGTAACATGTCAGACTAAAATCTCTATCACCACCAAAGTGCTTCTACCTTAAGTGTTTGTTTAAGCGGAGGTTAAGATAGTCTGGGCTCCTGGACTGTTAAGTGGATCATAAAATGCTCTGTAGGCCAACAGGTTATAGAAAGTTTCTGCAGTTTTACAAACTGTTGTGTCTCTGATCTAGCTTCCTACAGTCACCTCAAAATCAAGAGAGTTTAGCTGTAAAAATTTTCTAAGGGGGCTTCCTGCAGAAATTTTTAAACTAGCTGTTTGCTTATTTGTTTTTATCAGAAACGAAGGCAATAAAGTAAGCAATAGCTACCTCTGTCTTTAACTGGTATGTAATTATGTGCTTGAAATCAAAGAGCATGTGTATGCATGTGTCTTGAAATACTGCAAGCCTGACTTTCTTCAATTTTGTCATTTCTTCTAATTCTTTAAATCTATATGTGAAAGAAGTGGAAGTAAAGTAGCAGTATTTGGAAGCTGCAAAGAAAGCTGTTTGAAAAAAGCAGCACACTTTAATCTCGCTGAAAGATATAAAATAGAAGGTATGCAACAGAAAAGTGACAAGTTTTTGACAGAATAGGAGGTATTTTGCTCTAAACAGGTATGGATGAATGGGCTGAGTATATGGAAATATTTGCAATCCATTTTAGACTTTTGTCAAGATAATTTTGTAGTTAGAGGTGCATAAAAGCTGCAGAATTTTATTTCAGGCCCATTCAAAAGTTTGATGCAAGATTTCAATTCAGATTTCAGATAAATCACAGCCACATATAGTCTTTAGTTTATCCAATAGCATTAAAAGTGAGCAGCAAGTGCCCCTAAATGTGCTCCCGTAAAATAAGAAAATTAAAGCTAAAATTCTGCAATATTCTGTGCCAGTGACTTTTAGACAGAATTTCCTGCTCACCTTAACAAGGAGATAATTTAAAAATCTCTACCAAGGTTTAGACAACCTCACAACCCGACTCTCAAAACTCTTGAAGACACCTGCTGGTGGAATTTGATAGCACGTATCTAGAGCATTAGAAAGGACCTTTTGGGGGCTTCTTTTAGGAATAAGTAGAGGCTTGTAGAGGGATTAAACTGCTTGGAGGTGCTTAATGTTATTCTAAGAAAAAGTAAAAGAAGAAGAGCAGGTCCTATAACACTGAGCATGAGGACAGAAGCCTCCCTCGTGATCCTTCCAGTCAAGCCCTTGCTGGCTGGGGAAGAAATTGTGCTGTACAGCTGTGCCCTCACTGCCTGCTGCTGTGGCCATTCACTCTGTACTTGCAACGGTGCAGGAGCGCTGCAAAGTTTAACACGGCTTTTGTCGTTTGCAGAAGTTTGTTGGCCAACCCTGTCTGCATCATGACAGAATTTAATTATACATCCAAAAATTATCTGTACCCCATGCCAAGACACACTGAAGTCTTGTCAACCCTACATCAGGTCAGAATTTTTAAAACTAATATCCTCTCTTAACACGCTCGTCTTCAATGCACCGTAGCCATCGTCCGTGGGTGATGGCTAGCAGGCATTGCACCCGGTGGGCGCACCCCCGCTATTATTGGAGATCAGGCTTTTTTGGCTCAATGGACACCACGGTGTGGACACCAGTGACATGCTGAATCAGTTCTTCTCCACTGCCTCATAAGTCAGAGCATTTTTCTGTTTTATAATGAACTGAAGAGCTCCCTCAATCCTTCTTTAATTCCTGCCATCAAAACATTTGCCTTGTACCAATTTTCAAACATCCGCAAGAAATGATCCCAGCTCTCAAAATATTACCCTTCTCCTCTGTGGCATGCCCAACAGTAATATTCCCTCCAGCAGACTGCACAGAGGCGCCAGTATTGCTTAACTGAGGGGAAGATTTCTGATTGCTGTAAAATCCATCAGTTTAAAATCTGCACCCATGGAGAAAGAGAAAGGAGCTTCAGAAGTTCCTACTGCACAGTGCCACCTTCCTCCAAATGCTGTTATGAGGAATGCCACCGGCATCCGCTGCTGAAGCCTGACCACATCCCTCCTTTCCGAGCATGAGCCAAAAATGCTGGTGACAGAAACACAGGAAGAAACCTCCCCTGAGATCCTGCAGTGCAGCTCTCTCCCACTCGCTTCCACATCGCTGACCCAAGCCAGCCAGTATCTCCTGATGGCAAACAGCAATTACGAGGCTTGTCCAGCTGCTAGGCCTCTTGTCCATCATCCACATCCAGACTCTGGCAGATGATCAGAACCACCAGCTGGCATTGGTGGGTGTCTCTATCATCCGTAGTCTTGGTGGTGCCAAAGAGTCTGGTCTACACATTGCCCCTGCAGGAGCAGAGACTGACTACATTGCTCTTCCAGCAGGACCTGCCGTCCAGTCCTGGAGGTGGTATGGGGCACACCACCACCTCTTTATTCAGTGATAGAGGAGCTATCGTTGCCTTATATCCCCCCTCCTCTTTCACATCTCTTTTCACTTTGGGCACAGGAACTCAGCATTGATTTAACATATAGGTGAACCACTGAAGATATCTACCACCACTTTGTGATGCATCTCGAGAAGCTAGCAAGCGAGCGAGCAACATACATGAAGCAGTGAAAACAGAGAAAATATTGTTTTGTTTCATAGATTATAGAAAAAAAATTTGGTCCATTTCAAATAAACATCCTCAATTAAATTATATCACGGTACAAGAAGATAGTGGTCTGGTTATGATCAAGCCATCATTGCTCAGACTTGATTTTCAGTATGAAAAAGGGGAGTTTGCTGGTATGGAATTGTTTCTCAAGTATAATAAGGTATCAAGTATAATAAGTAATACAAGAAAACTGTCCATATAACTATAGCTACATGAAGGATTTTGTCAGCATAGCTTTTCTGTAACAAAACTTAACTGTAACTCATTTAACTGCTCTCTCCTCACATTATCACACAACCACTCGTCAGAATAGTACGAGCAAAGATTTGCTGTACAACTTCCTTCCTCTAACGAGGACTAGGGGAAACCGCAGTGCTTCACATGCTCACCTCTCCCCACATAGCCCACAGATCTTCTCTCAGAAACTTCCCTCCCAGATTTTCAGCCCCTCTGTTCACTCATTTTCCACCTCTGTAACTCCTTATTCTGACCTGGGTTTTGGTCCCTTCAGTCCCCACTGGTTTCTCTCCATGTCCTGCAAACACATACTAGAAACCAAGAGAAGGCAAGTCAGTCAGATGGAGAATATAGTCTGGGAATTTTAGGCATTGCGTTATGAGATATGTCCTATGTTTTTCTTGAAGTGGCAACTTCTAATTTAATAGACATTTAACAGAGCCAACAACTCCAACAACTTTCAAGCTGTTTTCTGCCTAGGATCTAAGCAGGATCTTATGGGCTAATGTGTATTAAAAATATCAAAAAATATTGAAATATAGGATATAGGGCTGCTTGACAGCATTCATTGAAAAGTAATAGCCTGTACAATGATATGGAACTACTCTCAAGAACAATATTAGTAATAAGAGAAAAAAAAAGGAATAGAAAAAATATAATGAAATGGGAAAAAAAAGACTAATTAGCAAAGATAACCATGTTTTGGAGGTCAAGAAACGAATTAAGAATTGCCAAAAGCTAAGCTCAGTTGTGCTGTGTAATAGCAAAACAAATACAAAAGAGGATTTTTCATAGACAAAAGAAACAGGGAAAGGAAAATAGGTCTGCTTTTCAGAAGGATATGATAGAGGTTATTCTAATCTAGGTGCAATTCAAAAACTAAAAAAGTTTTAGAATCCAGATCAATTTTCAGCAAGAATGACAGTGCTGAACATGAGGAAGACAGGATGGATGAAGACGAGTGGACGGAAAGCTATCTACTGATATACAAGCAAAGCTGGAGAAATTCCACAAATTCACCTTAGAGAGATCAGATAATTCTCTGGTAGAAATTAGAAAGAATATATATCGATATATATTTGAGAACTAGATGAAAAGACTGTGGCCAGCAAGTAGTAGAGGACCGGACAAGATGACCCAAGAGGTCCTTCATAATCTTAGGAGTAAGCTCTCTTGACACAGAAACCCTTCTGTATCGATGGTCTTTTTACAGCTTTTCTCTGTACCATTTCTTCTTCTGCTTTACTCAAGATCCAGTTACTGCACCATGTAACACTTCGGCACACTATGGATTAACACATAAGTAAAATACTACCTTTTATTTTTCTTTAAAGTTTCTAATATCCTATTTGTCTGCTTGATGACTACTAAGGATTGAGCTGATATTTTCCAAGAAATATTCACAAATGACACCAAGATATTTTTCCTGGAAGTTACAGATAATTTAGAGCCCATCACTGTAGATGCAGAAGGTTCCCTTTCCGTTATGCACCCCTTTGCAGTTATCTAGACTGGGTGAGAAAATGAAAAGACTATTCAGTTGTTTTTAACGACTGACTATCTGTATCAGCAGTAATGATGTTGACTACCACAATTTTTTTTGTCTTCTCTCCGATTTTCTATAGCATTAGTAGATAATTTAACAGCGAAGGTGCCAAGAGAGACTCTTGTGGTCTGTTAATTTTCCTTCATTAGAAAAACTGATGATTCAAGTCCTACTCTCTGTTTTTTTATTTTTAACCAATTAGAACTTTAATCTATTCAAAACTGTAGGAAGGCTTTCCCTCCTATTCCTCAAGAATTTAGATTTTTGATGTCCATCAGCAAAGAACTGGAGAAGACTAACCATACCCAATCAACTGAATCACCTCTATCAGCTTCTGGGCTTCAAGGCGTACAGATTTGTGGCAAATTCCTTCTACAAAATCTATTTTGACACCTACCCAATCGATAATAAGTATCCTAGTAATCCTGTTTTTCATCTTTGTTTCGATAAATTTGCCTGAGGAAGGTTAGATTTACCAGTATATAACCCCTTAGGTCAATCCCTGCCTCCGTTTTCTTTAAAATATCAATCACATACATTTGCCACCTTCACTTTCTGCAATAGTTATGTAATTATATCAAATGAAACTACTAAACAACTACATTTGGGACTCTTGGGAGGATTTTTATCAATAGTACTGTGCTTTTTATCAATTTGTTCTGAACCAAACCTATTCTGCCAACACTTCAGTTTAAAATGGTTCTTCAGACTCTTTCACAGACCAAAATACTCCAGGAGAAAAAAAATCCCTGAGATCCTTTAGAAGAACACCAAGGCAAAGATTTATTTAGCCTTTCGGAGATAGCCCTGTGTTCCTGAAAGGTTCTTGTTACACTGCGATCACTTACCAAGGCAACTGACTGACAGGCTTCCTGCTCTTCACCCTTTGGAAGGGGGTTTGTTATGGTTTCTGTAAGTTTAGAAAGCTGTCCCTCAAAATTGATTTTACCTGCCTGTTTAACTTGCCTTATTTAACTGCCAGAGTGTATGCTTTCTTCTATTTTCTCTGTTCAAACATGACCTCCGCTTTCTGAAAGATATCTTTTTACTTCCAACATCTCCCTGCTCTTCTTTTTAAAAATATCAGCTTTTCAGAGAGCTCTACCCAAGCCTTTTCAACAGAAGAAAGATACCCGCCTTCCTGAGCTTGTATTATACCATCTTTCCGCTGGTTTCCTCTTCCTTGCAACTATCTTACTGCTTAGCTGTTCCTTTTAATTTTCTTTTAGCCACAAAACTGTAACAAGCGTTCTGATGTTCAGGTATTCAATTTCTCAAAGTTAAAATTTTTTTTTTGATCGGGGTTTTTTGTATGCTCAAGGAAGAGAAATTTCAGTTTGTTCTAGTCACCATGCATTGCTCAGGGTTAAATAAGTGTTGCTTTTTTTCCTATTACAATAGGCCATTTCCCTCTGATCCATCAGTTGCTTTCCCTCTTCCTTCACTTTGAATTCTTTCTTTTCTGCTCCCACCTTTAGTTTTCTTTCTGTTTCCCCTCCAGGCAAGGGCCATTTCATCCCTTGTACTTCACTGAATACACTCTTGACAACAGGAGTCTCAAACAAACACAATTCCGGTCTTCCAAGTAAGATTTCTCTATTTGCCAAGACAAAAAGGAGCCCCATATTTCTAAAATATCTTCCTCTGATTTCTTCCATCAGCATTCTAATAAGGAGAATTTTCCAGGCTGTTTAAGGACTTTTTTTCAGTCATCACTGTGCAATAATACTAATTACAAACTAATTTATTAACAACATCAATGTGGCCACCTCCAGCTCCACGTGTCTCCGAGATAAGAACTGCATTCTCCAACCTTGTTTGTTCTCTTTCCTGCAGAACTACTGAAGTTCCCTCGAAGCACAGTTTCTTGTCACCTCCAGTGTAGTCTGGATGACAAATCTAAGATTATCTTCTGTAATGTTTTTTAAAAACCCACATAAGGAGAATCACTGACACAAATGACTGATTTTCATCCAGGAGAACTTTCAATCCAGCTGCACTGCTCCACTATCTCGTGCATTTATTAAGATCTCATTTCCTTCCAGAGCCTCAAGGGAAATTTCATAATCAGCACACCTGGTATGCATAGTATAAATAACTACAGAGATGCCCTCTCTAACAGCCTATGCAGAAAGGCTGTTCTGCTGCAAGAAATGTCCTGGCTCACAGAACTGTCTTCCTCTTAAGAGGAGAAAGGGCGAGGGTTGAGATCCTCTCCGTTTTCATCTTCAAAATGCTCAAGAACATCAACTGAACCAGATGGAGTCAAGACACTTCCCAATCTATAGAGGAACCTACTCAAGGAGTATGTTTATGAGTTATTTCAGCATTTTGCTTCCTACACTATCAGTATGGATGTTACTTTATCACCATTTTTCTATTCCAGAATATAATTTATGGCTTGCCTGAACAAAAGATCGTGACTCTAATTTAGCTTACAGTTGCATTGAGAGAAATACTTTCTCCAATAAGCTCGGCAATAAGCTAGCAGCATACACACCTCTCTGAGTGGCAAAAATACTTCAGACACATATTAAAGACAACAGACCCCTAGAGACACCCTCCATACTTAGTTTTACCTATTTATTTCAACAATTTGCAAGGGCAGCTCAAGTTGTCTTTGTAGGTTCTTTCACAGAGACTAAGTGCACTAAAGCCTTCACAGCCTGGGTCTTCGAAGAAACACAAAATATACCATACCGGTTTTCATTCAAATGTTTTGGGCCTTTCTCTGCCTTAACATCAGAGCACTTCATTCTGGCGTCCCTTCTTCCTACTACTGTTGACTAATTCCCTGAGTCTGTATTTAAAACTTAAACTAGAGAAAACTTCAAATACCTCCCTTGCCATCTTACTTTTTTCCAAACCCAAACACAAGTTCTACACTAAAAGCTCCAAATAAGTTATACGATGTAAGTGCGCATTGCTTCACACTTCCACCTGCAACAGGCAATGGTAAAGCACAGTGCAGTAAATGACATACCTGTGATCTGCAAAACCTGAGTTTTGTAGATAAAACTAGTTAACAGTTCATTGAAATAAGTCTCCTCAATATGTAACCGAAATAATCTCAAACACTGAGATTTGCTCACCATCGTTACTTCTGTTTTCCAGGGGTATATATACTTAAATACATGCAATCAAACCAAGAAAATCATTTTCTCCTCAGGGGATCTGCTCCCCATTCTGATTTTTTCAGCTAAAACATCTGACAAGTTATTTATGGCCAGAAGATTAAATCTCAAGTGAACAAAACAGATAAACATGCGAGACATCGTGTAAACACAGTGCTACCGTTCCAACTTGCCCACTTGCCTCAGGTCCATCTCCCTGCTTACGCTTTTCCTTGAGGCAATCTTATTTAAAAGATCTAGAGGCGATTAAGCAATTTCTATTGCTGTTAGCGTGAGCATGCAGATTTCAATCCCATTTTTCAACGCAGGACACTCCTGCCCGAGCCCTCTGGAATCGGAGCCTCTGCTTTTAGCAGGACAAAAGAGTTTCTGGTTTACCACAAGACTAAACTATTTTTCTAAAGACAAATACGGCTCATCTTCGCCATCAAAGTTAATGTGTGGCGTTAGCGCCGAGACCTCACCGCTCAATGCAGAAAAAGAAAAGCGACTGTCGAGGTGCAGGGATCCGAGCAGCCCACGGTAAAGCCGGGGCCCCCGTTCCAGCGCCGCGGCAGCCGGGCGCGCCGAATCCCCTCGCCCAACCTCGCCGCGGCAAGAAGCGGATCTCCACTCGGAGCGCGGTGACAGGAGGGCCGCGGGCGTCTCCGGAGAGGGAAGCCTTCGCGACTTTGGTGTTTTCTGCTCCTCTCTGAGGGCTGAACGCCTGGTTCGAAGGCCTGCGCGGGACGGGTCTGCTTCTGCGGGACGAGCCCCCGGCGGCTGCCGAGCGCCGGCCGTGCCGAGCCCTGCGGGTCTCGCCTTTCTTCTCCGTCAGGCTTCGGTCGGCGCCGGCGCGCGCGCGTGCGACCACAGCCGCTCTGCCGAGTTTTCCCCGCGCGCGGCTCGGCTGCCCGGCTCCGCTCGCCGGGGGCGCGCTGCGAGCTGCCCCGAGCTGCAGGCCTCGAGGGGGCGGGGGGGGGGGGGTCAAATCGCGCACGTTAAACCGCCCCGAGAGCGTCGAAACGCCCGAAGTGCCGCAACGCCGAAGCTCAGGACCCCACGCGCGACACTGGGCAGCAGCCCAGAAAAAAAAACGCCGCAACGAGGGCCCAGCCGTCCCCCGGCACGCGGGCAGGGCGGGAAGGAGGCGCCGGGCGCCCTCGCCGGCTTCCCGCCGGCCGGGGCGGCGCCGAGGCCGCGCTGGGGACGCCGGCGCGACGGCCCCGCGGGCGCGGGGGGAGCCGGGCTGCGGCCGCCCAGCTTGCTGCCCCAGGGGCTGGGGCGGGGGGGACGTTTCTGCTCTCCCCCTCCCCCCAGACTCCTTACACAAGCAAGGAATAAACGGAGGCGCTTGGGCGGAAAACACGTTAAAGGGCAGGTCGCAGCGACAGGCGCGGGGAAGCGCGGCCTTACCTGGGCTGAGCTGCATGGCCGGCTCCTGCGCCGAGCAGAGCACGGGGCCGAGGGGCTGCGTGTTTAAACGTTTCCTCTGTGCCTGATTGGAAGCGGAATAGCCAGTCAGGGGCAGCGGAGAGGCTGCTCAACTCCGAAGTAGCCGGATCGTCTCCGGAGAAGATCGGACGCAGGAGAACCTGCCGCCCGGGGCGCGGCGCGGCGCGGGAGCGCCCGAGCGTCGCGGGGGAGAGCCCGCGCTCCGAGGGAAGCGAGGGGGGTTGCGGCTTCGCCGAGGCCTCGCCTGCGTTAAAACCTGCGGTGATTTAAGCCAAACCTGTTTTCAGTTCTATTTATCGAAGGCAACGCGCACCCGCGTGCATGCCCTTAAGCGGACCCAGCTTCCAGAACAGAGTCTGAAAGGAAACCGGCTCTGGCTGCGATTTCGGAGAACGTCCGCAACCGGGTTGACGCCAGCGCGGGTAGAAAGAGTTACAAGCGCAGCTTTAGCCGCCCGGCTGCGACGTCCCGCAGAGACGGCGCAGCGGCCGCCGCGCGCCGGGCCCTCGGCGCGAGTCCCCGCCGGGGGCGGCCCAAGCACCGTCTGCTCGAGCTTCCTTTGCACGGGTGCTACCGCCGTAACGAATATCCCAGGACCTCTCACACTCCCCTTTCCCTTGTATTTTGTACTTTCTTTTCTCCATTTATATTCCAAACCATCCTTCCCCTGCTCTTCGCTAGGGCTAAACCGAGGAGCCATGCCGCCTCTCGTGGGTGCCAGGGACCGTCCTTGGCTTGGCAAACGCTCGTGGGTTCATCGAGGATTATTTCTGGGTTTTCTATCCATGGGTTTCCTAGCCAGAACGGCAAAGAGCTGCGATAGCCCAAGGCTGGGGCAGGGCAAAAGCAACCTGCCTCCCGCCAGGCCGGCCGAGCCCGGGCTCGATGCCAGGGCAGGGGCCACGCTCGTAGCGCACGGTCGTATCCGCACGAACAGGGGCCGAATCCCTCGGGAAGGATCACCCAGGCTGGGGAGCGAACAAGTTCACGCACCCGCCCGCCTTTTCATCGAGCTCTTTCCCTTCTCGACTCTCCTTGAAGTCATCTTTGCCGATTTGCGCATGTCAGTCATCTCGCGTGGTTTGGTTGTGTGCTGACCTGTTATTTTCCCCCATTCTTGGTGGCACTTGTCAATAACTTCCATCGAACCTCATGAGAAGGGGTTTTTCCCTTTCTTTTTCTAAAATAGAGGTTTACCTTAGCTTTGCAAGACCATTCTTGTCTGTCCTATCTGAAACCTGCTCAAGAATGTGCCTTGCTCATTACCCGTAAAAACATCTACTCTTACTTTCCTTTTCCTTTTTATTTGTCTGTGGCAGCTCTGTAGCTTTCCTCCGGTGCGCTGGAGGAAGCCCAGCTTCTTCACTCTCTTCTCTTCATACACATCTGCTCCTATCCACTGAGCCCTCACCATTCTCTCAAGTTGACAAATTATTCTTAATTTTGGATTGCGTCTGCCTGCCACAGCCTGACACCGGGGGCAAGCCCAGCCAGGAATCTGCTGCAGGAGATTTATTCCTAAATACGCTAAGTAAAACTAAATCAGTTCTGTTCCTTTGACTGAACATGCCTCAACCATTCCCTGAAATGAGAGCTCTCACTTTCCACTACATATATAACCTGGTTGCAGCATTCCCTGTCAGAATATTATCATAGCAATTTCTACCTGTTACTGGCAAGGCGTCCCATGCAGCTGTGAACAGCGAAGCGTGCGTGCAGGGAGCCATCAGGGTGAGAGGCTCTAGGTGCGTTCAAGAACAAAATGCCCGTTTCACAGGTGGGCCCAGACCAAACAGCAGAAACCAGCCACCGATGACAACTCAGGCACTGCTGCTTCAGCCTCTTAAGATTCTCAGTACTTTTTTCCTTCCAAGTATACATCTAAATTTTAAATAAAAGATTTCATAGAGTGTTGTAGTAATAGGGAAAGCTTTCATGTCCCATCTGAAAGGCATCCTTGAAACAGATTTAAAAAAACCATCAAGGAAGACATTAGGATCATACCTCGCTTTTTCATCAGTATATATATATATATATATATATATAGTATATAACACACATCAGGGCACCAGAGGAACTGCTGCTCAAGGTTAAAGCAAGGTCCTTATGAAAAGGACAATTACTGACTAGCAACAGATAAGCAGAAGAAAGTCAAAGCTAAACGTTGCGAGGGGAAAGGCAGAAGTGCTCAAAGTTGTGTGAAAAAGCTATGAAAGGGATCGTTTCAGAACCCGGCTGTGAATTCGGGTTTTTATCTGCTAGCAATAGTTCCCCGAAAGCGTCTCCCTCCCCAGGCCTGAAAGGCCGGCGCCAGCGTGAGCTCCACGAGCGCAGCATCTCCTCCGACAAGTCGTCCGCGTGGCCGGCAGCGCCTTCACCATGGGGGCTATGTTTGCACTCTGCTGGGGTGCCCGTTTTCCTTTCAAGTTACATTAAAAAAGTCTGTCTTCAGGATCCTTGCTAGGCACACACAACATAACAAAAGCAGTTTTTTGAAAGGTAAATAAGAACCAAAGCTCAGGTCCAGTCCAGTGCCACATCTGGAGGAGAAGGGATTACTCTGCAAAATTGTTCTGCAAGTGCTTTTCAGAGTTGAAATGAAAATGTGTTTCAAGGCTCCTGATAATATCCTTCCTATTTTCTTAAGGCTGCTGTATCCTGATTTGCATTTCAGTTGGTCTCCGGAGCCTTTCTACAGACTTGAAATTCTTACATGACAGCAAATACAAGAGGAAAAAAAGGCAAGTTATTATGTATGTGTCTCACATTGCATTGCCTAAGACTGTTAGATCAGCATGAAAGCAAATGCTTAATGGGGCTTCTGGATTCCTGAAAACCTTTGCTCTTAGGACAAACAAAAATTTCAAGCTATGTACGAATATAGATGTAGTCATAAAAATTTCATATATGTTCCTTCATGTGTGCAAGTTCCAGAAAAAGCTTTATGCCACAACATGCTCCTGAAAAAAATCATTCTTGAAATTCCTCTCCGGTAGCGGTGTAGCCTCATGTTGTTCTTTATCCATAGTAAAGAGTTTGCACATCCAGATATGCCAGCAAATACTTCCTCCTAGAGAGACGCCTCCCTCTGGAGTTTTGCATTTACATATGTTTCTCAAAGAAATAAGCTAGATCAGCAAAAAAAAAATACTTGACATTTACAGAGGAATCTTGTTAGTAGGCAAAGCTGTGTGTTGATTACATGTGTGATTTTCCCACTCTTTTTTTCTAGCTGACAAAGCTGAACTGGCCAAACTTCAGCCCTGCTCCTTGTGTTTGAGTGATGTATAAGGACAACACTTAGGTCTAAGGAACCTGGGGCTTCTTGACACTACCACCGTACCACTGCCTGTCTTTCTGACCAGGATAGCCTCACTACAGATGTGAAAATTCACAAGCTGGAAAAAAGAAAACACTAAAGAAATAATGTTATTTCACTTCTGGGGGAAAAAAAAAAAAAAAGGAAAGAAGAAGAATTGGAAGAGTCTTCCTGTATATTCAAATGTTCAATCTCAGTCAAAAGCACATAGGAGTAAGATGTCTTGTATCAGAGCAAAAGTCTATCCAAGTCCAGTGTCCTGTCTCTAGCAAGCTGGCAATGGTCACCTGGAGATGCATAAAAGAGGATGACAAGCATACAGGAAAATTTCCTGAAGTATTCTCTCAGTCTTCATCTGTTCAGCTCAGGGACTTCCTGAGACAGATGCGCTTCTTTTATATTTAGCAATCCTCAATACTAGTATTCTATAAAGTCTTCTTCTGAAGCTGTCTGAACCTTTAAACACCCAAATAAGCATAATTTTGGCAAGTTCTGCAGCTTGACTGCTTGTTGAAAGAAAAAACTCCTGGTTTTGCTCGCTTTCAGCATGGTTCCCCCTAACTTCATATGATACTTGCTTCAAATTCACAAATGTGGATTTAGATGTTTAATTGCAGCCATCCTGTCCAAGGGTGCTGGGATGAGTTTAGGAAAGCCAAAGCTTACCTGGAGTTGAGTCTGGCAAGGGATATGAAGGGCAACAAGAAGGGTTCAGCAAGTACGTCAACAACGGAAGACAGACAAGGGAAAATGTGGGCCTGCTGCTGAATGGGGCAGGGGACCTCCTGATAAAGGACATGAAAATGTCCAAGGTACTTAGTGCCTTCTTTGCTTCAGTTATGATTGGTAAGATTTGCTTTCAGGAATGTCGCCACCCAACTTCGTGGGTGTCAAGTTTGCCTAAATGACCCCATCGTCCTCCTCGACTAAGGGAAAGTCGTCCTTTCTCCAGACCTTTTCGTCTGCAGGCCCTGGGATTCCCGAGGGCTGCCCTTAGCAGTAAAGGCTGAAGCAAAGGTGGCGTTCAGTAACTCCGCTGCACTACAGCCTTCGTCACCAGGGCACTCAGACTGCGAGCCCAGGCCTCACCGAGAGGCCCCAGCACTCCCTGCAGCCTCAGACCCGCAGAGCTGCATCTGCTGCCAGAGGGTCTGTCTGGGTTGAAGCTTCTGACACAGCTGCTGCAGCGACTGCTACAGCTACTGGGGAACGTGCAGAGTTGCACCTGGGGAGGAATAGCCCCATGCACCAGTACACGTTGGGGGCTGACTGGCCAGAAAGCAGCTTTCCAGAAAAAATCTTGGGGATCCCGGTGGACAAGTAGAACATGAGCCAGCAACCTGCTCTAGTTGACCTGTTCTGAGTGTGTGTGTGGGGGGGTGAATGACGAGGCAGTCTCCAGAGGTCCCTTCCCACCGCAGTGACTCTGTGATGAGTTTTCAAAAACAGCAATTTGTTCTGTAATCACCATTAGCTATAAATTCTTCCTAACCTCTCCCAATTTCTCATCTTTCCTTTACAATTTCAAGTCTTTTCAGATACCTGAAAATCATCTTTTCAAGGTTTCCCTTCTGCTCAGTTGTGGTTCAAGAGTTGTCATTTCTGTTGCTGGACATTGGCCGAAGTCCACAGGCATGTGTGTGTAGGCACGGATCTCCTGGAAGAGTCTGGACACGAACCATGTTGCAGGAGCACATCCTATGAAGGAAGAGCAGAGAGACAAGACCACATGGAGAAAACAGCTCACGAGGCTTTATGTAGCTGTCATCTGGCTATATTTACAAGGGGCTGAGATATAAAAGTTCAAGAATTGGGGTCTTTTCAGATCAGATCATAGCGCTGAAGAAACTCTTTCCTAAAAGGATCATCATTTTAGACAGGAGCCATCTCCATCCTACCTTGACAGCACTGTCAGCCACTTGAGTATGTAGGAATAAGCTCTTATATACTAAATTTTTACAGTTGATCCCCAGGCAAGTGTTTGGTCTGTTTTGTTCACTTTTTTTTTTTTTTTTTTTTTTTTTTTAACATTCATATCAAGGTCAGTGTACAAAACCAGAAAGAGCCAGTCTCTGATAAATCTTAATGTTGTGTAAGTTGAACTTTGGTATATCACAATTTTATAACTTTAAAATGGCTTCTTTTCAGAGAGGTAACTTTCTGGAATGTGATTCAGAAACAAAATAATGCAAAAATAGTACCTCTGAACATTAAAACATCAGATTGTCACTACAGAAAATGAGCGGATGCAACTGTGACTAGAAAAAGCAGAAAAAAAGTTTACTTTTATGATTGCCTGGAAAATGAGCAAAAAAAAAAAATCCCCGCTTGCTCTACTTAGATAGATGAAAGGCACCAGTATAGAAAGAAGATAGATATTTCTGGCTCACCGTGGAGTAGTAATTTAGAGGGAAACCAGTAGTTCAAAGAGCAAATAAAGTATTTATTCTTTTTACAATCCAGTCTAAAGCAACACTCAAGTTAAATATCTCAAGTTATAAAGGTAAAAGACTACTTGGAAGCAGTTTCAAGGTCCATAACCATCCTTCATTTTGCCATCACATCTCATTAATTTAAGAATGTTTCCTTTCCTTGCTGCTGTGTAAATATCCATGCAGCCAGAGCAAACTAAATGCAGAAAGCTGGAGGCAAACTGGAAAAATGCCTTCCAGCCTTTGACAACGGGCAGGAAACATTCGCAGGCTCAGTGCGGTGAATGGACACAAGCTATTGAAGATGAATAGGAAGATGATATAAAAACCACACACACACACACACACAAAAGGAGAACAGGGCCTAAGTATATACCTAATACAAAGGGGAGCCAGACCTTGCTAAGAAGTTAATAATTAATAACCACTTTGATATTTAACCTATCAGCAAAAACGCAACATAACCTCAAACACTAACTCTCATTGCGGCAAACTGAGCTCCTCAGATTTCCACTGGTACATGTGGTCTAGCAACCACAGCCCCCCTTCCAGGAGCAACAGGATAGCTCAGCGGGACTTCTCACAGCATTCCAGCTTCACTGCTAGTTTCATAATTGGTTTCAAAGACAGAGTGTGCAATCTGGATTTTTATGTAGTGTAAGAAACTTCGGTTTGCTTCATCCAGCTATCTGAAACGATCCAACTCTGTTCAACTCTGTTCAAGTGTACTGTGTTTTTCCCTTGAAGGGATACTCCAAACACCTCAGTCAGTGCTGGAACTGGAAAAGCAGCTTGTCAGCATAACGTAAGCGGCGTCTGCTCTGCCACTGATAAAGTGCCTCGGTCCCAGGTAACGCTCTCCGAGGCAGCAGGCTCCTATCACTTTTACCATTACTGTTGCCTGCAGGTTTCCCAGCTGCCAGATCACGTTTCTCACATTATCAGATCACACTAGAATGCGAACAGGTATTTTCCAGGAGCTCACATTTAAGCAACTCTGTAATAAGTACATTTCTTTAATGAGAGAGCAGGTAGAACCCAAAAAACAGTGGAGAGACAAAAATAGATAGAAATGTCACCTTTGGAAGCTTTTGATTGTTATTGATGAAGATAAGCATCTGAACAATCTTATTAGATTTCTACATTAAGTATTAAAAAACTGCAGATTTTTTTCAGCTGACTTCCAAAGCTTCTTCAGAGCCCACAGTTCATTCATAAACTCCAACTACTTTGGATCACTCAATCTTTTCTTCTGTTAATTAGACATGTACCAATCTAATGACAACATGAAACTTTTATTTCAAGCATTAGTCAGTTAAAATATTTAATCTAGAGGTGAATGCAGAGGAAACCAGTGGGGGGGGGGGGGGGGAGCAGGAACAAACCTGAGCCACATTGTAAGGAGTAGATGCTTTAAAAGTCCTTAAAAATACCTCCCAGTGTAAGCCTTCATTTAAAACAAAAGAAGTGTTAGTTTGAAGCCATTATGAAGGCAGAAAAAATATTTCAGAGTATGAACAAAATATAAGTAAAAGAATATCTGTCCAAACTTGCCTGAAATAAAAAGATGAGTTGTGGTGTTTTCATAGATGGTAGCTCAAATGCCAAAGATGGTATTTGGAATGTCAACATTGACAAGACTTATCAAGAACAGAAAAATTAAGTTAGCAAGCTTTACGCTTGTACTTCCACTGGATGTCCAGACAGATTTACACTTCAATACTAGACCCATTTAGCCCGAGACAGTGGTGAAAGCACACGTAGTTCCCTTTTCTCAAGGGAAGGGAAGGTTATAGATGTATTTAAGATTTTTATTTATGGGCTTCTCATTTATGGGTCATTTCAAGTTAGGGAAATGTTGAGCTGAAGCAGAAATTTTATGACGCATATAATTCAAGATGAGCTAGATTAGCAAAAACATGCAATTTAAACGGTCCAACTTAATCTGGTTCTCAACTCTGCAAACCAGCACCTGTGGCACAGTCAAAACCAGCCCTCAGAGATGCGTTTTGCTGGGAGCTCAAACATTGCAGACTGGCTGAGGGAATTCCAAACTGTAAATAATGAGGCAAAACAAGCAGGTTGCACTTGATCTAAACCTACCCATGACATTTGCAATTTGAAAGATATGAAAACAGCACCTGGAGTGAGGATTATTCTACCACATTTAGATGTAAATGCTATGGGAAAGAACAGAAACAAAACTGAGACAGAATTATGGCTGCAATGGAAGGGCAGGTTTGGCTAAAAAAAAAAAAACAAAAAAAAACCAAAAAAACCTTATTTTATAGCTATGTATCATATAAGCTTTTTTCATGTTTCTACTTCCAACATTCCAACAAAAGTAAAAGTAACAAATCTTTCCATCTCTTAAAACAGTTATGCAAAAGTTATAGTAAAATTCTAGAAGCAATTGAAGTTTTTTGTCTTTTACCTAGAGTGGAGCTGAGCCAATTCCAAAATGATGGCTGCAATACTCACATAGCTGCACTGACTCAAAAGAAATAAAACGGTATTTATAAGGGACAGGAAGAGTTAGAGTTATAGTAAATTAAATAATTCCAGTCTTTTCAAGTTGGCAAAGCTTCACCTCCTAATATCTAGTAATTCATCTTCACAATTAAACTTTTCAAGTACTAAACTAGTATTATTCTGAGCGACATACACACACAAAAAAAAAAAAGAAAAGAAAAAGAGAAAAAAAGTCAATGAAGACTTTATTATTCAAATCAGTCTAGGGCTTCTGAGACAAAAAGCTTACCAAGGTACAGTTCTGCTCCTTGACTCCATGGCGAATATAAGAGGTGGCAAGAGTAGCTGATCATTTGTTACTAATGATAACAAGAGAAAACATCATGTAAAAAAGTTATTTTGACTAAGAACGAAGCCAGCATGTGCCTTGTACGTTTAGCTACATCAAAGCTTTGTTCACAGTTTCCAGAAAACAGCCAAGCGCCGCAAACTTAATCAAAACAAGATGTCTGTGAACGGACAAGTACCGCAAGAGATCCTCCAGCGTTCAGCCACAGGACCACCCAGAATTTTCTTTTAAGATGCAAACCCAGCGGAAAGCCTTACAGCTGGGATACCAAGCTTAGGCAAGCTGAACTACTATTTCTCCGGTGTAACGTTACCCATCCCAGAGGACGGCTACAGAGAAAAACATCCACGTTCACAAATACAGCTGTACACTTAAATTTCATGTTTCATGTTCATCTAGAACCTTGCTTAGAGAAGTTTTGGCAAGCATGGCTATCAGAAGCAATTAACAGCTTAGCTGTGATACGCCTGTGTTTACCACAAACAGTGCTGCTACTGCAAAGCACACCTGCAGTTGCAGAGAGTTCAGATATTCTTGCGTATTTTCAAAATACTCCATATTTGATCGTTGCTGAAAAGAATAGATGCTGGGAAAAATTTTAACAGGAATGCATTGAGACCATCTTTAAATAACGAGAGGAAAAATCACTTACAGCAATAGTTGTATTTTATTTTCTCTTTAGTTTCAATGTGCAGTATTTTCAGCATTTTTAAAACTTAAAACATACATCTGAAATTATATGCGTTCCTTTTACTTGGAGTACAATTGCTTTTGGTGTTGGGGCTCCAAGCTTTTGCTTATCATTGCCCTCAAACTATGCAAGACCACACCACAAGGTGTGTCACGTGCCATTTACCTTCCCCTTCGTCAGGCTGATCCAGCTCGATGGTATGCGTAACACAGGCTCATGTGAATGATAAGCTCACACAAAATGCACATGACAAAAAGCAGCGCATGCCTCACAAGCGCTCTGCAGCATTTATACCCAGCTAACTTGAATACACTTAAAACTTGACACACCAGGGAAGTTCTCCTGGGTATGACTCTGGGATTCTCAAGATTTTCAATGGATATTTGAAGATAGCATGCACAGAAAAGTTCCCTTGAAATCTCAGTATTAGATAAAATTAGCATATTGGGCTTCCCCGTATTTTCCCTGTGTTGCTTACTGTAGTTCTTACAGCATCTTGGTTTTTTAGCTTCATAGTAAGGAAACTACCTAAAAACTACCCAAGTACTTTGCTCTTTAATAACTTCCATCAATTGCATTCTTATAACTGAAGATGCTTTACAAGTCCAAGAGCAAAGCACCCATCATTGCACTAAAGGCAGAGATCAACTAAGTGGCAGAGTTGGGACTGTATGTGAAAAAGTCTGTTTAACACAATGAATGTCCTTAAATCAGTTCCGCTTTTACTCCCACACCACCCCTTTCAACCACTGGGTAAGGTCCTGAATGACCAAATTTAACTTGACTGCTTATTGCTATATTTATTGCTCTTTATATCCTACTATTTCTTTTATTCAGGATGCATAAATGCTTAGCCACAACAGCTCCACAGAAATCATAAGACAATACATCCGCTGCTCTTGGAGAACTGTCTTTGCAGTGCTACTGACACAACCTCCTTATCTGCTATATAAAGTTAACTGCTATTTATAAGATAGAATGCTCTTAAGGCAAATCTACTAAATACCAAAAAAAAGAACAGGAAAAAAAAAATCACTTTTAACCCAATAGGTCCCACTCATTTCCCTGCTTCTTTTGACCTAAATCAGTTCACTCATTACTCAGGGCTTTAGGAATGCCGACTGTCAGTTAAGAAGCGAGCAACTCCTCGGGGCTGCGGAGGCATCCCTACCCCGGCAAAAGCAACATGCGACCATTTACTAGGCGCTCTAGGGAGGAAAGGACAGTTGAATATACACTTGAGAGAAGATGTAAATAAACTTACATTAGGTTTCAGCTGGCAAAGAGCATAGGCAGTAAATAAAATACTTTGAATCCCCTTAATAAGAACCAATTTACAGCACGCCTCAGTTTCCAAAGCGCGAGGGGAGGACGTGCTGGGACAGAAGGCAAACAAACTGTCACGGGCCGACGGGGCCCAAGAACTGTTTACTACAGCGGGCTAGGATACAATGTTCTTAAAGAAGGGCCACGTTAGGGAGTTAGTAAAGTAGGTTCTTTGACAACTGAATGGTAAATGAAGTTTTAAACATCAATCTGCCCTTTCACTCAAGC
Source organism: Rhea pennata (assembly GCF_028389875.1). Lineage (NCBI taxonomy): Eukaryota > Metazoa > Chordata > Aves > Rheiformes > Rheidae > Rhea > Rhea pennata. The sequence continues at coordinate 10,520,511 of NC_084666.1, read as the reverse complement.
CTTTTCTTAAGTACGCTTAACATTCAGTCGTGTCTTTATCAGGGCAAGGTTGTGAAGAACCCAGGTTCACTGCAGAGAAATTAAAGAAATTGGGGGGTTTTTTGGTCAGCCAGGACACCAAATACAAGTCTTGTGTCCAAATACATCTATACCTTGGCTCCTAAAAGAAAAAAAAAAGAGCCAGCTGATTTTCAGAATTCACTTTCTGCCTACAGCAAGATAAAACCTTTTTGCGAAATAAAACTTTCCCTTAGGTCAATCTCAAAGTTCAAATATTACCAATAATTTATTTTTGCTTCAAGTCCAACACCAGTGTTTCGTAATGCCCTCCTGTTCTGCTACTTTGGCTTGCTCCCCAAAGCACACCTATTGACTCCCGTCACTAGAAGCAGGCAGGAGTGATTTTTAAATACAATTTCACTCCAAAAGAAGTAAGGGTGAGGAAAGTGAGTACAGGAAGTAGACAGAAAAGCGTGCCGCAAGTGAAATGCTCTGTTTTAAGCACTCCTGGTGTGTATTTCCACGCCAGGAAGACCCTTAGGTTACGCTCCCTGCGGGTCACTGAGAATTTCTAAAGGAGGCGCCGGAGAGCCGTGCCGCTCTTTGGACGCTCGGGAAGCACGGTTCAGGAGGTTTACTAGGACAAATCTCCAAGAGAGGCTAGAGCAGATGGAGTTACTATTAGCAGAGAACCTGCGCGAGGTTAGACCGGACAGTATCGGCTCTAAAGCTTATCATCTAGGGTGATGACTAGGACCAGCTAATGCAAATATTTGCTTGAAGGCCAGCAACGGGCATTTGAGAAAAGGGAGTTTGTCCCATTAGACGTTATTTAGCCATTCGTGCTGACTGCTTAGTTCAATACACACTCCCTTCACTGGCTGGAAAAATTTTTGGTAAGTACCAAATAGGTTTGTTTGGAAAGTTCTGTAAATAAAGAGGCTAGCTCCTATTAGCTCAAGGTAAACGAACCAACTATCCTGTGTTAATCATGAGGAGCTTAAAATTATGAATAATATAACAGTTTACAACAAAACATATACTATTATATGGTGAGAATATGACTAACCTGATGATTAAAAAATATATTAAAATCTATTTTAAATTTTGGAAAATAGCTTACAAAAATATCTTCACTTAAACTATATATCATACAAAAACTAACCGGTGTGTGGGTTTACAGTAAAAAACGACTACTGGTAGCTACAAAAGGGAATAGTGATCTATATACTACCTTTAAAGAAAGCAGAGGGCATTATGTCTCACTGCCTTGAATTAAGTCTCCTATCAGAATTAGAGAAAGTTTCCAATGTAACTCAAAACTTTTAAACAGTATCTATTTTATTAAACCCTCCTCTGAACTCCATTTAGTTTCTTTTAAAAATCACCACAGTGCTGTGGCCCAAGAAAGAAGAGTAACTCAACTAAAGGGCAGAAATAGTTGCTCATGATAATAAGATCTGTAGAGAGCTAAATACAGCTATGTCTACAGTTGTTTCTACTGCCCATATTATCAGTTTCATCATCTATCATAAAAGGAAGTGACATCAGTGGGCAATTCCTTTTTAATCAATTTATGGGCAAAAGCAACAATTTTTGGTCTAGATTGGAATTAGTTTAAATACATGGGTTTAATAAATACAAATATACACATCTGTATACATTAAATGTTGTCACATGTGTATAATTTCAACATATACATTATATACAGAAATACATACAGTACATGCTCCTCCTGACAACACTACCTCATTTTTCCCAGTGTCACCAAAAGGTGTGATAGGAAAATGAAGGAAGGTTATATGTAGGATGTGACTGAGAATCAAGGTATCATTTCTCTAAAATTAAAGAATTACAGCAAATGAAACTAAAGTGAAGTGCTGCGCTAGATTTCCTTATGTAATGCTTAGGAATCACTAGAGTTCCCTGGCTGGTGAATTAAAAAAAAAATCTGGCCCTGCTTAGTGTTCTAAAATTCATACTGTGTTTGTGCCTAAAGCATATACAACAGGTAATAAAAGAGGTTGTGTAATCTAACACCTTAGCCAGTCCCAAAGTAGACCACAGCAGCCTTCTGATTCTCAACTGCTAGCATACATTTGTTTAAAGTGAGAGTAGTTTGACTCCAGATGACTCCATGGTCTTAGCCAGTATAAAAGGAAAGGTCAAATAGGTATTGACTACTGGGGAGCTTGCACCATTTCGTCTCTTAAAAAGCTGTGCAGCAAATAAGAGCAGTTTAAGTATACAAAAGGCTGATCCAGAGTAACTAGTCCTCTTTTACCATTACGTCTCAAAATAAAGGAATTCAAAAGAAGCTACAGTAAAATGGATCGCATGAAAGCCTCCTTAATACGCTCTCTTAACACAAATTAATCAATATATTCCAGTTTTAAAGCACTTTAAGAAAAAGTGAGATGCAAAACAAAAATGTAATCTATACTAAGATGGATTTTTAAAAGGAACATGAATTTGCGCACAAGGAAAAAGATGAGGACAATACAGATGTCAAGACATTCAGTAGCGTGGCTTCTGTTCATCTCAAATTACAGCATAGCTCATGCACCACATCTTATAATTTTACATACTGTACATGATATACAAATATTTAAGTTAAAATTTTTTACTGATATACTGTACTCAAATTTTAAATCCTGAGAAGAACAAAGAAAAAAAAGTGTGGTTTACGTATGTGCACTACATTTCTGAAACCACCAACACATACACCACAGGGTATCAGAAAGTCCAGAGAGAAGAATTACATGCTGGAAGTGCAACCCACGAAAGCCATTTTCTCTTTTCCTTGTTTAGAAGAAACATTAGGAAACAATTTCTATCCTGTACTACACAACAGTATATACATGTACATAAAACGTAATTTTCTAATGACTGCAACTTGCAAGAAGAGAGTGTTTCTGTCAGTTTCTTACCAGCTGCAACACAGTGACTTCAGCTGAACACTAGGAAGAGGAGTAATATCAGTTACCTTGCGTGTAGTACTTGCTCGTATTTTACAGTTAGTAAATCTGCCTCAGTTTAGTCCCAAATGTCCCTTAAGAGACTTTGACATATTTCTTTTCACCCACAGTTGCCTGTGTCAGCAACAGCAAAGTTACACTAGACTTTTTATGAGATTCTCAGTGCTGCAGAGCACTTCTCCATGCAGTCTCCAAGTAGAAACTGGCAGGTCCAAATCTATCATATGCAATCCAGGCGCTGTCTTGATCTTGTATTCCCCATAACATTCATATCAGATTCCAACACTAGTCATACAATTCCGTTATGCCTCAGGATGTTCAGCAGGCTGTGACCTTGTGCACATTCTGCAAACAAGTCAGTAGGCGATGATATGGGGTTCCTGGAGACGCCACCACCTCAAACACTGACTGAAAGGCCCTCCGATCCAATTCCTCATCTATCTGATGCCGGTAGAAGTCTATGGCCACCAAACAGAAGATGTTTATATCCACTTGCTCCGATTTTCCCATTCTGCTGATAATATGTGGAAGACTGAGATATAAGTTAAGGTCATAATACGATGGCAACAGCACACTGAAGTGAGTCCTTTTTTTTTTTTTTTTTTTAATAATAGCTGAATACTGTTCTCCAATAAAATTGTGTGTTTTTGAGTTCATCAACAACAATAAAGTGCAAAATAGTCTCAAGGTAGCATTTATACTGCCACTAAAGAAATCCTATTTCTTCATTAACTTTATGCAATTCTTTATTCTCAGAGACTCATTTTAACCTGGCAGTATTTTTCTTTATTCATCTGCTAGAGGAAATAGCACCATCAGCAACACAGTCTGAACTGCTTACAGGCAAAAATAATTGCTGAAATGAAGAGCCATTAGGAAATTTAAAATTTAATGACACATGACTACTTTTCTTGCTTGTTATGAAATGCAACAGAGCTGTTTTCTGGTTTGTTTCAAATTCACCTAGCACTGATAGCGCTATGGCTTTCAGTTGTTCCAGCTCACTTGGCCAATGTCATTCTATTGCCAAAGCTCACTATCACTACAGTTTACCTCCACAGAGATACTTCCAAAATAGAGTTTGTTTTTATGTAGAGGTCAATTTTCTTTAATTTGAGGTTGTTGGGTTTGGATTTTTTATTTTGTCTTGTGGAAGTAACATTGCTCAATGTTTTTAAGAGGACAATGCAAAAATGCCTGGTGAAGCTCTAAATATAATTTCCATAAATATTCATGTTCTCATGAAAATACTATTTTAAATTTAATTTGTTTATATACTACTTCATATAAAGCATACTACATCATGAATAGGAAGTTTTCCCCCGGCAGTTTGAGGATTTAGCTTCTTCCTTAAAATACCCGCAAAAAACCAAGCTTTCTGAAAAAACATTTCTAAAAAGAAAAAAAAAATTTTTATTTTAATAGTGCAGTTTATATATCAAAATAGTTATAAGTCTTTAAATAATTTAATATGGGTAATAGATTTTGTATTAACTAGCATCTCCTAACCAGGAATTTCAAAAACAGCTCCTACAGATCAAATTCAGAAAGGACAGTTACAACCATTTTGCATAGTCACATAGTCACAGACAGCAGTTTTAGATAATTGATTTCTCATAATCTGTTTAGAAGTTCTCCTTTTTTTGTCAAACCTTAGGCACCAATAGCACAAAAGTGGTATACATCTCTACTAATTACACTCAACATGCTTTCTGTGTACCAAATTTGTACTTTTACCTCCAGAGCTATCAATGTGCTTAACAGAATCACTACGCTTACTCAGAAATGGCACACATTCAGTCTACTTAGGATACATTGCTGAAATCCATTGACTGGTGGAAGCACTGACAAAAAAACAGGAAAGACTCCACATCGCCATTGCCACAGGTGTTCTTTGTGTGAAGTTAGAGAGAGAGAGCATCACCCAGTCACGAACCATTGAAGACTGCCCGGTAGTATGCAGTGTCTGAAATACCTGCAAGGGTTATAAAATGTTTAAAATTTTTTATGTTAAAACATTTTACACAGGAATAAAGACATGGCAGATGGACACTGAAAAGAGTTTAGTTTCTCTCGTGAAGGCTCTCATCAGTTAAATTCTAAGATTCACAATCTGAATCCCTGGAGACAACTCTGAAGTTAAAGAATTAATGAATACAACACACAGACGAAGTAATTCTCCAGAGAGTCAGCCAGGTTCCAGCTGGACTCATAACATCTGCCTGTGACAGACCAAGGGGAGCATATAGAAACACAAGCTCTATAGAGCCTGTGTTTCAGACAAGCACAGAACAAACGAGCCCTGTTCTCGTCTCTGCTCTGTTTTTTAATGTATCAGAGGTGGCATGCACACACATACTGAAGTGATGCATGATTCCAGTAAGTAGGTACTGAGGAGCTAGGTACTCAGAAGCCCAACTGAGTCTGCAGGAGCTTGACTCCAGAGTTCATAAGCCTGGAGGACCTGGTCTAGCTCCTTGAGATCTAAACAGTCTGAGCACTGAATTCCCAGTCTTAATTTTTTCTTAATTTTCCTATTATCTGGGTGATTCTAGTACTTCATCTCCCTGGGAAGACACTGCTCTCAGCAGTACAGTTCAATCACTGCCACATAATTTACTAGATCTATAAAAGTTGGTATTTTCCCTTCAGATTCCAGTACTGAAGAGCTGCAGGTTATATATGGAGTCCTCTGTAACATTTAAAGGGGTGGAGGGGGGGAAACACACTACCTTATAAACTACTGTTGCCATGAATTGTGGATAAGGTTGCTGATTGGATAAGAATTCTCCAATAACTTTATTCATTACATCTTGCGGGGGGAAAAAATCATCAAGGAATTGTGGAAGGATCCGAGCAACTACCCTAGCTTCAAAAGGAAATCCTTTCCTGATCCTAAAGAAAAAAAATAAAGAACAAGATTTGTGAATTAATTCCAATCAAATATTTCATTATTTTTCAGTTTAGTTGTCAGTAGGAAGAATACTTTACATTTTTTCATCTGCAGATAAACTCTTCAACATTGAGCAATCCAAGTCTTCATCTAATCTTACTCCAGTAATCTAGCCAAAGAGTTCTACCAAAGCTATGAGAAGGGTGTGTGTGCACGCATGTTCATGCACCTGTTTTTTGTTTTAAGAGCCAGTATTTCTGTGAAGCTCTGAAACTGCACCAGAGACAAGGCTTAGCAATTGGAATCCTGAAAAACTAAACAACAAACCACCCCAAAAAAACAAAAAAAAGGAGAGGGAGATCATTACTCCTAGTTATCAGAGAAAGCAAAACACTGATTTCCAATCATAATATCTTTGCATGTTCTTCTATTCAAGACCAGAATATCCAATATATTAAAGAGGAAAAACAAGCTGTGCTGCAAAAATAAATAAATAAATAAATCCATCCAGTGGCTTCAACATAGTATTTTATAGCCTGAGTCTAGTGCATGCAAGGTTTGGCACGTAAAAGGCATACAAGATATGTTCACTAAAACCATACCTTCTTATAGGGTGCCATTGCAAAATACGCTTATTACAGTGTTCATAATAGAAATCAATTTAGCATTTCAATACCTTAACTAAAATGCCAGCTGTTTTTTTTCCCTCTAGGTGACTCTGCTTGAGCAGGAAGGTTGGACTATATTATCTCCAGAGGTCCCTTCCAACCTTACCCATTCTATGATTCTGTGAAAAGCTACTTCAATTTAAAGACAATTTTATTTAGGCACCACTGATTGGAAGCCCTTCCTAATACAGGCTGCATCTGTTGACATATCAAAATCAAGCTAGTGTCTTGCAATCTTGCCCACAAAAGTTATTTTCTGCTGTTGTTATTCACATTTGCTTTGCTAACTTAGGAATTATATTTTCAAAAGCACCAGGCATTGCTCTAGCCCTGTTCTCACTGAGTGCATAAATATGACTCTCATCCAATTCTATGGAAAAAGCATGGAACACTTAAAAATGTAAACAATTATGCCACAAGCTACCATGAAAAAAATCTAACATGCTATGCTAATTTAACGCAGCTTGAGATTGTCAGATCAAAACAGGAGTTTTGAAATATTTCCATGTGAAATGGAGCATGCCCCTCCAATGCAATTACTTAACAGCCATAGAAAGAGCAACACTTGGCTGGGGGAAGGGGAAAGAGGTTTTTAAACTCCTATGGGTGATTTGAAAGATTTCCTGTAAACTGGATTTATATCCTTGATTATATCCTTGAGAAGACATCCTGAAAAGCACTTAAGAGTTTGACCAAAAGGGAGCTGGAAATACATTTATAAAGTATTATTGTCTGTGCTACACACAGTATCAGTTAGGAGATGTCTGTTTCCCATTTACATTCCTGTATGTTTGTGCTGGGTTCAGCAGTTCCATCAGTGATACTGATTTTAAGCAACAGTAAGCAGAGAAACATCATTAATTAAATATTAGAACTGTAAAATAGAGCAGCGACCACACGATGTCAAGAGGATTTATCTTTTTTTCCCTCCTCATGACACAGGTTTTATCATCTTACCTATCAAAAAGGACAGATACTCGCTCCATAGCTACAATCACAGATTCACTGTCGGGAGCAGCAGGATTTGCTTCTGTGGTACGGCTGGGGCTGATTTTTTCCTTTCCTAAATGAAAATAATTTATTATAAATTTACTGTGATTCCTTAGTAACAAAAACCAAAGAAATTTGGCATTGTTAGTAAGTCAAAGGGTTTTTCAGAATAAAATAATCTCTCAGCAGATATAAGGCATAAAAAAGCAAATACCTGTATACATGCAAGTCAGCATTAACCCAAGTGCTGCCATTGCTCTGTGAGGACTCTGTACATTCACTCTGTCAACGCTTAGTTTAACTAACGATTCACTATCCAGCCTAGAAAGTTGCTCTGAAAGGAGGAGTCGTTCTAGCCCTCTCAGGACACAATGATAAATAATGGACGGTGTCGATTCATCACTTCCAGATACCATGACTCCACACATCTGAAATAAAGAAGCAAAGTCAAATGCTTGTTATTTTGATGTATTTAGGTCATCTTCTAGCAGCATACCACTGCACCTAGTACGTATACAACTACAGAGACTGTTGTTTTATGAAAACTTGATGAAACTAAACCCCAAAGCACACCTACACTATAATAATCAAGTTAGTGTGAAAGATATCTATGCAGGTTGCACCTGTAACTTGGGGAATCACAACATACCTGTATAATTCCTGCAGAGAATTCAGGCCCTACATCAAGTGGATAATTCTCTATCAGATAGAATGCAGCTGCACACATTACTAAGATATGTTGTTGGTTATGGACATTCACACAACTGAAAATAAGCAAAAACACCAGTGGTTACTTACATCAAAGTAGTGTATGTCACGAAGACAGACAATACAAACATTCCTTAAAACACCATTCCTTAAAACACCACAACCCTAGAAGTCTTGATAAAGTTTCTTCTCTTTCTTAGTTTTTTAAAATCAGGTCAAGATGAGACAAGCTATTTCTATGTGCTTTTTTTTTCTTTTTTCCTTAACATAAAGGAAAGTTTTCCCAATATGAAGGTGGCAATGGGGCAGGGGGCACGCGTCTTACTGTGCTACTCCTCTCAAATTGGAGAGCAGATACTCGCTGATAATTGGAATGAGCTGCTTTGCTGTTTCATCAAGCAAGTCGCACTCGAGAATATATAGAATTCCATGCAGAGCTCCAATCCGACTTGGCATATGGGTGCTTCGCAGGGTTGACTCCAACAGTCGACTTACTGGCTCAGCCACAGCTTTATCCTAATACAAAAGTAATAATTAGAAGTCAATACCAGCTCAGTATATTGTTCTGGTTCTTCTCACATCTGGAAATACCTAGAACAAAATAAAAAGCAGAAAATACAGCCTAAACCACGAGTCTGACTTAAAACAGTAGTTTGAATCAACATCACAAGATTAACATAATAAGAGAAGACTTGCAGATTAGCTGGTAAACAGATGTCACATGATGATTGAGTGGCTTTGTTTTACCTTTAAAAATGGTAACAATTTAAAATGAACACAAACAAGATAAGCATTCATTCAGTAAGCCAGAGGTGACAGTAAGTATCTTTCACATACAGGACTTGGACAGTTGAGATTTTCTGGCTCTCCATCTACAACACAAAGGATGCTTTTATATGAAACCAATTGGTAGATGCCTGTAGACTGCATAAAAGGGAATTCACTGCTATCCACTCAGCTAAAAGTACAGTGATCCATTTATTTGTTCGGCAAAGCCACTGGCACTCACACCTGAACGCTCCATGGCGCACAGGTTTAGTCTTGAAGCATCAAACTGGTATCAGACACTTCAAGCCCCATTATCAAAATACAATAATCTATTTGATTATGTGAAACCTAGTCCAACTTGTGTTAAATTCAAAGATTGAAGCAAAGTCTCAAAATATATAAACTGTAAGAAAAGTATGTTTTCACTAAAAAGTTATTTGCTTTACCTTGTCCTTGTATTAATGAATTATCTAGAAAATATACATGCACCGCAAGAAAAGTAAGCATTTAGGAAAAATTATTTGCTTTACCTTGTCCTTATATTCACCAAGTATGTATCAAATGACAGCTTTACAGTGTGCACTCTTTAGTTGCTCTTTTTAAAGCAGATTTGCTACATAATAAAACAGGACAACAAGCAACTCTTGCTGGAATCAAGCCTTTTTTTTTCCCATTAACCTGTTATACTCAGCTGTTTGCTTCCAAAAAGGTGTTACTAGCTCATCTAGGGAAAATTACAGAATTTCCCCCTTATCAGAATAAGCTCTCTCTAGATATGCTTTGATATTTTTTGATAGGACTTTCACAGTCTTTCCTTGCACAACTGCTGCTAGAATAGGTACTGAAGGTCCAACCCCAAAAGCTTTCAAAACTTTATCACTATTATCCATATAGTTTTATGCAAGTTTCATACAGAGTTTCTAGAAATGCTAGCTTCTTCCAAAGTATTTGTAAAATTTTAAAAATAATTCCCTTGGAATGTCCCTTGGAGAATATTTCTCTCTAGTCTACAGAATTAAAAAGAGTAATGCTTATTTCATTAAATAATTTGCATTTAATAATGTCCTTGCCCTAAATACAGAATGATGAAATGGAAGAAAGAAAAGAGTGAGGGAAAGAAATGGGACACTTGACTACCAGGTTAAGTATTCATCATATGCAATGTTTCAGCTTCTTTTAAGAGTCATTCACCTGTAACAAATCCAGCAATTGTCATTGCATGGTCATAATTTCTGGGCTGAAATACAACAGCATATATGAACTCTAGCAAAAAGGTAACACTCACCTCAATAAGATGAACTAAAACAAATAAATAGATAAATCCCACTGATCTATGCTCAGACATCACAAAGTATGACTAACAGGGCAACTGAAGGTGCTGTTCAAAATCTCCAGAATACTTTGGAACTTTTATATTTGAGAGAGGGCTTCATATTGCATTAATTCTCACAGCCATAAAGATCAGCTAAAGGATCTTCCTAGAGTAGAACCACTCTTACTAAGTCATATTTTTGTGGCAGAAGTAAAGTACTACTTAGCCTAGACACTCAGATTTGCAATAAATTGCCATGAAATTTCTTACCATTCCAAGAACAGCAGCAGCCTTACAAGTGGCTGGTATCAAATACTGTACAAGGATCTCATCTTCTGATGGATGCACCTTTCGCAGTTCTGTCAGGGTTGTGTACATCATCTCAAACTGATTCCTTTCTGTAAATAAGTCTGACACTGCCAGAAGCTATACATAAATTAAAATCAAATTAAAAAAAAATATTGTTAGCACGCAGCTTAAAAAAGAAAAAAAGCTCTCTTTTCATGTAATTGTTAGCAATTCCTCAATCAATCTATTCATCATGTGAAAATAAATGTTTGGAATAATAGTTGTTAACTGTTTAATTCCATCATCCATTTCTGAAGACAGTTATCTCCAAAGAGTCATTTTTTAGAAAGATTTACAAAACCAAACTCACTATAGTACATGATTTTCGAAACTAAATGAAGGTTGCTATTTATTATGTACTGAAACATCCAAAAATACACAATACACACTCTCTTAGAAGGATAATTTCATCTAAGTCTTATGATAGTAAACAATGGCTATCAAGACACATTCCACATGTTCTCTTTAGTCTTTCAGATGTTTCAATAGTCGTACAAGTCCATTAAGACAGATTTTCTTGCATAGTTTTTCTGTTTTCATTTGTTTTTATGAAAAGATAGGATGATAGATCTGAAAGCTACTTTTACTAAGTAGTCAAGTAAAAGAAGGCACTATCATTATGCAAAAATAAAGTATTTGTGACTTAGTAGCAGAATACACAATCCAAGTACTTAAATAATTTAAAACACTCTAATGCTATAGTTGCACAAGCTGTATTTCTACACAGCTGACAGAATAGCACTGTCAATAAAAAACAGTTTTCCTATATATTATAAAATGCTTTACAAACCCTGCTTACCTCCAAACATTCAGTAACATAAACTCAATTATGACTCATGGTAATTTTTTTACTTACTGATCGCACCACTTCACTGATCAAAATGACTGGTGTTCTCTTGCTAGGATTTGATGGCAATATCCACTGACTATATAGTTCAAGCAAGAACTGAGAACAAGAATGTATATCTACACCAGCCCGGTGTTTCCTGCAAAGCACAATGAGCAGGTGGTAAGATAGCTATTCAAACTGATTATTTTAGCAGGACATCATAAGCGTAGTTATTGCCCAATTCATGAATCCTGTTTTGATTCTTTTATTGAGCTCAGAATGAAGAGTTTATCAGCAAGATAAAGAAGAGAGAAGAAAAAAAAAAGACACCTGGTATTAATAGGTGAGGTCGGTGGTGAGGAAGGAGCAGGTATATCATTCTCATCTTCTTCATCCTCACCCCACTCTTCTTCTCTCAATGGAGTGATATTATTTCCTAACCATATGGAGTGTATAGAGACCTTGCAACGCACACACACACAAAAAAAACAAAAATAAAAAGAAGCCCATTATTTAACACTCATAATCAGAATAGAAAATCTTAGAAATCCAATACAGTTTTCATTTAAATGACACAAGCAATGAACACAGCCTCAGATAAAATGAACTACACATCACTTAAATTTTTTGTACCTTGTTCACCCTTTGTAGCTGAACTTTAAAATCTATGGCACAGCAAACAGCAGAACCACGCAGCTTAGTACAGTTTTACAAGCGATACTAACAGTAGCTTCTGGCTATAACCTAAAGCACACACTAACAACTGCACATCATCCAAAAGTCAATATATCAGACTCCAAAATCTAAAGCAAAATGTAAATATTTATATTTCATGTTAAGCAAGAAAATGACTCAGCAAGTTAGAAGTTCAACAGAAGAGACATTTCTAAATGTTTTTAAACCGGAACCCAGTACATCTAATTGCAACTTAACCTTTTTCTCTGAAATCAATTAAGAACAAGATTTTAGGTCCCAGGTTCAGGCTAGATAAACATTTTCTTCTTTATGGATAAACCTAAGCTCTTATAAAACTTATAAATTATTTCATAGAGCTTTCATCAGTGTAAGACTTAACTGATGGAGTTTCTTTTTTTTCTTGATATGTTTACATATTTCCATCCCTTTCTAAGGTTCTTTAGATTTATTCATGAAGATTGGTTATTTTTTCCCCATTTCAGAAGATATGTTTTTTTTTTTTGCTTGTTCTGTAACAAGTACCAACAATACAAATCCACATGCTTCTCCATCAAAAAGTTTCCATGTGTTGATTTATAATATGCAGCATTATAATGCACCACAAAAACTCCTTTAACTCCAAGAAAAGGAGACATTTTCATTCTACATATACATACCATTTACTGAGAATAAATGCTTGCTACAATTATGATAAACTGCATCATTTTTTTCAATTACGAACTCTTATCAAGGCTCAAACTGAGTACAGATTTCAGTTTGGGCTGAACTCTGGTACAAATTCAACCTGGAAGCTAAATACTTCATGACTGTTATTCTTCAGACAGCTCTTTAGGCTAAACAGAATGGTGAGACAGGAAGAAAGGGTAAATTAAAATGAATAAAAGTATAGATAGAATTTGTTTTCTAACTACAAGAATTCTTTTCTACGTATGACCCATTCCCAAAGTAACTCATATGGAAATGATATAAAAAAGTCATTTATTTTTGTTCAGACCAACAGATTCAGAATATTCTACATATGTTTATTAGCACTGTATGCTGCATATCGTAGGGTCAGGACTGCAAACTACTTTTCAGCTGGCTCTTACCCAAAGGCTAAAATACCATCAGTTAAACTGAAAGAAAAAAAATGAAAGAACAGAAAACCCAAGAAACTTGTATCAGAGCTTTTATTTTAATGCTGTAAGATTTGGTATTTGTATTTGAAGAATTGAATCTTTATTATTTGATTAACATACAGCATGACTTATGCAACATAGGAAATTTTTAAAATAGTTTCTAGAAATATTTTGAAGGAATTGAATAAATAGTACATCTTAAGATACCAAGAGGACACTTTCCATGTTTTCAACTTTTTTCAAAGTTATTTACCTTACATAGCTCAGGAAATCTTTCTTAGGTGAAATAACTCACCTTTACATAAGATGCTTTCTCATGTTAGGCAATACACACTACACGTAAGAGTACTCAAAAAAAAAAAAGTAATATGATTTTGGTATATTTTTCATTAATACACACAATAGGACTAGTGAAATAAATACTACATTTAAAGTGTATACGCAGCTTTTCACGTAAAGTAATTTTCAAGGAGTTTAATTACTAGACAAGAATTGGACTCAGGAATATTTTTAAACACTAAATGCTTATTTTCAACTAATGAAATCCTGTTATTTTATCCCTAAATTCAGTATACTTAAAATAATAATAGTACAAAAAAGTCCAATGATTTTTCCTAAGGTCTACTGCAAGAACGCTACAGCAAATTAAAATACAGGAGATGAAGTGGAATCTACCACTGCTAGGGTTCTTTAAGGCCAAATGCTGGAAAACACAACAATTCAATAGTTCAATCATGAGCAGATCTCTCACATAAAAGCAAAAATGCTGTTAGAGGTGAGACGGCTGGCTGAGAAGAGTTAACCACGTAAAATTGACATAACCCTGTATGTCAATTAGAGCCTTTAGTTCAAATCTGATGGTTAGCAAAGCTGCTTAAATGGAGTTTTCACAAATTAGGAGAAAGTAATAAAAGGTAAACTAGGAGTTAAAACTTTAACCAACCTGTCCCAGTTTATAATCCATATCTCCTATTTCTCGTTCAGTATTGATCTGCAGTAAGAGTTTTTCATGGCTGATAAGAGCACCTATGAAGAAACAGAATACAAGTTCTTAAAACATGCATGTCTGAACAGATCTGAAAATGGTTTAATTTCCTGCAAAAAAGAGTTCAAATAAATTTCTAATTTTCATGTTTAGAACCACCACTCACTCCCCACTCAAAGGCACTTACCTGTAGTAGCAGGAGAAAGCGACGGAACAGGGTCCCAAGCTTGATATAAGTGATGAGTAGCAATATTATCTCTCTTAGATACCATTGCTTGGATTTCTTGTTCAACAATTCCCCTGATAACACTTAGTTTCCTCCCAAATCTGAAAGCCCAACAGAAACCAAAGTAAGCAGATTTTTTTAAAAACTCTTTCATGCAAGTCTGACTAGCTTGCTCTATGTTACATTATGCTTATTTTCATTTTCAGAGATGCTTAAATTGAGAAGTGTTTAAACAGATACACTCTGAACACTGTTTGCTAGATTTTACTGAGATATCTTTTTCAGATATCATCTTTTAACTCACCAGGTTCCTGATGCCGAGTCCACGTGATACCTATGTAAATAATCTGCATACACATACAAATACACACTTTTGCTATCGCCAGATTAAGCTAAGTTAGTGTAGTTTAATGAAGTACTAACTACAAGTACAAATTTATGCATTTTAGGATAACTGAAAAAAAAATACCTTGTGTCGAGAGCTTTTAAAGCTTTGTTGCGGGGCTGCTGTTCCAAACAGCTAACCGCTGGATTGCCTGCAATAGGTATTGTCATTGCGCTCAGCACCAAGGAAGTTATGGCTTGTACTGCAAGAACATTAATTTGGGTCCTCTCTGTATCTTCCTGTAAAATGAACTTACTGTAATTTGAATTGGAAAAAAAAAGAGAAGTCTGAAAGCCCTGAATATTAGCATTTGTTTCCTTCCACTAAATTATCATCAACAACTCTGGCAACTAGCCTTCTTCCTACCTAGAAATCTAGCTGACGTGTAAACAACGCACACAAAGCATTATTGCTATGGCACCAACAAATCCTTCCATCTCATCAGCCACTCTGCATGTACTCTCTCTCTCTCATCTCATTGCCATTAAAATCTCAAGATGTCCAATACCATTTAAGAGCTTTCAAAGTATATACTTCCCCTGTTTTTACCTAGCCTATCATTACCTGCTGAACCACATTATCAAATAAAGCCAAATCTGACTGGAAACTCTTCAGAGAGGAATCAGTGTTAAGTAATTTTAAGAATCACTCTTTCAGGAACAAAACTCAGTCTCATTATGAATTTTTGAAGTATTTTTCTGGATATCATTCTTCAGAAAGTATTTCATGTATTTACACTTACCACCACTGCAAAAATGTGGATATATATTATTCATATTTAGGCATTGCCAGTTTTCCCTCATAAAAGTATTCAAAACAACACACTGCATGCACTGTACTTTGCACCCTAAATCACCACAGCTACAATAGTCAGTTTCTTACCTTATTTAAAAATCTCTTTTTAAAGAGGACTTTTTAAAAAGGACTTCTGGCATTGTGGAATGCCAGCCTCATCCTCTCCGTGCTGCTGACAGCAAGAACCTTTCTCAGTGTATTTTACTTGTTTGTTTACAACAGTTCAGCATTAGTAGTTTGGTATGGAAAAACCCAGTTTACTAACTAAACTTAGTAACTTTGAATACAAAAACTTGCAGATTCCAAAGTGCCAGGATGCTTCTCACAGCTTTTGGCTTGGTTTTATTGACCTTCTTCAAAGTATCAAACAAAAGTCTGAATGAATTGTCTGTCATTAACTCATCTCATCTGATCTTCTTCAGAAAACGTGATAGTAACAAATTTAACTTTTTTCAGAATTTGGTATTTTATGTCAGAAAATACTAACATATTAAAATTTATAACGATTCTTAAAATGTTTGCAATCTTGAACACATTAACCTTCCTTGGAAAGTGAAGGAACACTACCACCTTTCTTCTCAAACCAAAGAGTTCTCTTCTCTGCGTGGCAAACAACAAACTACTAAAGGCTGGATGTCCTTCTGTACAATGTGGCAGCGCCATTACGTTGTCAAGAACGATTCAGAAATTCTGCAGGCTGCACAACAAGCCACAAACTCAATCTAGCAAACAGAAAATGCTAACCCAGGGGAGATGGACAATAGCATACTCCTTTTTGGAGCCTATGCACCTGACACCTAGGAAGCAAGGGGAACAAACCTCTTTTCCTGCTCCCCAGAATCCACTGCCTGTAGGCACCTACCCTATGGATTCTTTATGATGTTTTAGGAACAGCTCTGACCTACCAGATCAGGACCATTCACAACTTACAGATGACACCATTCCATGTCTGGATCTCAGTGGAATGTATGCAAGAATCAGGTGCGTAGTTAACTGACTAATTTTTTGGGGGGTGTGGATATTACATGAGCTTAGGGGAAGAAAAACTTTTAGGCCAGACAGCTAGAACCTAGTAAATTCAGCTAGCTAGCAAGTTAAAACCTCTGAAGAGGGAAAGTCTTTCTCAACAGTTGTCAAAGTTCACCCTCATACTCACTTCTGGTATAAATATATTTCTTTTGCTCTGACCCCCACATTCATTCTGCTGAATTTTGAGCACTTAGAGTCATCCAAGTTAGAAGCCCAGTTATTCAGTACACAATCTACAATTGCATTCAAAAGGTATGAGTGTGCATGTCCAGGTTGATTTATTTCTGGTCAAGATGATTATCAAAATCAAAAAGTTGTCCCTGAAGTTTGACCATTAGATAGCACAGTTAATTGCATGAATCAGTATACATACTAGTTACGGTTATACTCATATATTTCTTAAAAGTTTATCTTTCTTGTGGTTTCTGTCTTGAAGTTTTAACGGTTTCTATTGTGCTTAAAAAATCAAACATCTAATCAAGAAAAATTGGAATTCCATGCACATGTTAAGCAAAGGACCAATATAAAGTTGAAAAACTTTTCTAGAATTTCTCCAGCCTATTCACACACCTTCAGAAGCTTTAAGCCAGAAGGCAGATGTGTCTAAATTCACAGCCATACGAAGACAAGGAAATGTAAGTGGAAATTTCTCAGATTACTAATTTTCTGCTTGACAGATTTATTAGCATTAAGAAAATTGTCTCTACGAAATAAAATGAATGATGCTTATTTCAGTGAATGATATTACCTCTTGTTGGTTCTCTTCTTGGTCTATTACAATAGGCTGAGTTACAAGAACACCAAGCAAAGTAGCCCAAGTCTCTTCAAACTGGGTACGGCTAATCCATCCTAAGGAAACATGCAGAGCAGCTGGTCATTTATTTCTTACTACAAACTTAAATGTGCAACAGCATTTAAGAAAAGGCACATTGTTTCCACAGATTTAATTTTATGCTGCTTCCTATTCAATTTGGCATTTTTGTAATCAAAACAGATTAAATTTATTCTGTTCTATTTCAGAGTATCAAGCCTTAAGCAGGGTTCTGAACATTATTATTTAAATGGTCCTACTCCAGTTATTTCTTACATACATTTAGATATTTTGATTGCGTAACTTTAAAGCAATGATATCTGTCACGTTTTAACAACACAGAAAAGCATCCAAAATTTGCCAGTTCTCACAGGAAAGGGTTGAGAAGAATGCCAAAATTATCCAAGAAATGATCGTGCTCTGTAGAATCTTAGAAGTAAAAGGACTGAAGTGCCTAGAAGCATGCTATTAAAATTCAAGCACTTTTGAAAAGATTTTCCACGCAGATCTCTAACTCCAAAAGACTGTAAAGGATTTTTGAATAAAACCCTGCAGTTTACACTAATGGTATCTAAACAATTCAAAATGAGAATGCTCTCCTAGATATTACAGTGATCATAACAGAAAACAGTGCCACACCACAAGTCAGTCAAAAATTAACCTGTAGAGCAAGAGAAAGAAAGGGGCTTTTGTAAGTACGTGGAAAATCTGATGCATTACTCTTGACAGTCCCATCTGTTGAAAAGAGTTGAACTCTTTAAGCCTCACTACTCCTCTTCAGTAAACCTTGACATACGCAGGAGCTTTAAAGTTGCAGCATCTCATTTAAAGAATTTTGAGTGTGGCACTAACCTCTATTTAGAAAATTATGCATTAATTAAAAAAAAGAGTGGGGTGAAAATAGCAAAATACAGTTAGACATGCTGTCAGTTAGTATGTACCAGAAAACAAAGGATCATTCTATAGAATATACTGAAAAGACTTCTCTGAGTTAAAAAACCTTGGTTCAATTACTACAAGTTATAGTTTTTCTCTGTACTAAGCAAAACTTAACAGCTATTGCAGCACAATTACTAATCTGCTCTGAAATCTCTCTTCCACATAAGCAACAGGGGTCAACAATAGGTACCATATTCAGTTTTATCTGGCAGCTTTACATCAGAAGTAAATATTGAAATAAAGCCAACCATATTCATTTTTTAATTTTATACATACCAAGTGTATTAATTCGATAGATAAACTCTTTAAAGATTTCTTTTTCTTGCAGAAACTCTACTGGGATTTCAGGGAAAATTGTGCCAAATTCACCTGCAGGCTTAGGTGACCAACCTAATTTCCAGACCTGATGGAACAAAGAAAGATTATTTATTCAAAAAATAATCACATTAACATGACAGTTGTAAACATATATGCATCATACAAAAGCAATGAGACATCCATACACAAAACTTGGACAAAGAGTAAATATCTACTATAGCTAATACACATTTTACCCTGCTATTGCATTAAATTTTTTTAATAACTTACTTTGCATCTTCCTCACTATCAGTTAATTATTCAGTCTTACAGTGCAAATTTGGACATGAAAGCGAAGAATTTTCTTGTTGCACAATTCAGTTTAAAAATTAAGTGATATTAAGTGCCAGGTCATTACTAGACATAGCACAGTACAGTAATGATGCAAAAATGTAATTCAAGGCCAAAGATTCCCATGCAACTGATGGCCGAAAAAGCACATAGATGTATCTGGGAGTAGAAAAAAATGTCTCAGAGATTAATTCCTCCTGATTGACCCTCATAAACAGAATGATGAACAACTGTACATACAGATCAGGAAACACTCTTTTTCTCTACCCCTCAAGACTCTAGAAGTTTTTCTGATGACTCTGCAGTTTATCAAAGCTCCTAAAAGTCATTTCACAACACCAATAAAACACTGAGGCAGTTACGAGGTTTTCTTAAACCCTTGTTACATTTGCCAAAAAAAAAAAAAAGTCCTTATCCAAAGCATTCAAGGTGAGCAGATGAGCTCGCAATGAAAGGTAATATATAATCCAAAAGTATCTACACAGCACACCAGGGTACTGCAGAAAATACCTGAGTTAGTTCAAACACTAGGACCACCTCAGTACTACTGCATTATTGTGGGACTTTGCATGACACAATACAAATTTGGTTATCAAAGAAATTAGTAGTGTATGTGATGCACTTTTTAGAGTTTTATCTGGCTGAGCAGAAGGAAACATTGGCATTCACAGAGCATTAAAGTCTTTCCTTTTTTTTTTTTTTTTTTTTTTTTTCTCCATATTTTTAACTACCACCTGGAAATTCTTTCATGTAAGATTCGATTAGAAAGGAGTGCAGTCACTCTTTTCATTCTTATCTTCCACACTGAATTCTCATTTCATATCTCTATGTTTTACTCTTTAAAAAGAGAAACTGGGCGATCAAACTAGTTAAAGGCTGAAGTCTTATTGACATAAAAGATACAGCAACATTGTTTTTTTGTTTTAACAACAACAAAAAGAAATTGTTCAATACTTGTTGCATCCTGAAAACAAAGCATAACATACCAAGGGAGGTACTCTTGTGTAACTGTTCACTAGGGGCAGCCTTGCCAAACTGATGATGATGTTCTTGAGGACAGGAGTAAGAAATGCTGGAATACTGCTGTTTCTTTTGTGTCCCAATACCAGGACAGTCTGTAAACATTCTACCATTTCAGCTACCATTTCACAAGCTGCAGCAATGTATTTTGTCCCTTTTGTGGGAAAAAAAACAGAATTAGTGTTATGAATTTAACACAAATTAAAAAGATGCAGAAAAAAACCTCAAAGTGCTAAAAGGAAGACTATTTCTACGGAAAAGTGACAGGGGAGGGAAAAAAAAGATCACACTAAGGTTGTAGACAAACATATACTTTACAGTAGTTCAACTAGTGAAAGAGTATTCCTATCACCCTCCTTGCAATTGCTTGTCATTGCTTAAGTGCTGAAGATTACCAAAACCTGAGATCTGTAAGCAGACCTGTTCACGTGTCACCTTCCTAATCCTAACACCCACAAATATGAGCCACACTGTATACAGAATTTCTGCCAAAGTTTAAAATGACCAAGCACATCTGTCTTATTAGAAAACATTCTCATAACTGGCTCTATACTAAATATGGTAAACAGGTGATTTTTGTAGGTGGTTGTGGTATCTGCTTCCACCAGCACAGCTGAATATGGAAATCAGTTTGTCCAGTCTCACAGATCTCTCTTGACCTTCACCTCAATACAATATCCCTGAATGTAGGAAGGCAGATAATGAGTATTTCTTCTGAAGAATGGAAACTTTAGTGAATTATATCTCTCCACATGAAATTTAAGAATGCCATACCACTAAGACAAGTACTACCTGAACAGTTCATATAGTCTTGCTCAGAGAAAGCTCAAGCTACACAGTATAAACAACTGACACGACCTTAAAAAAACAACAAACAAACAAAAAAAACCACCCAACCCTGCTTTTATGTTTAGCTTTCAAGAAAGCTATACATGTTCAAAATAAACCAACCTATATTTAATAAGCATTTTTCAAACAGGAATATAGACTCAAATTCTCATTGATATAAAAAGCAGTTAATTAAAAGGGGACCTAAAAACTTTTCATCAGTGAAAATCTGAGCCAAACAAATTCACTGCTTGCTTACTCTGTGTGTTTGAATCAACTTCATCCTCACTTAGGCCTTTTGAAGTATTCTTCTTTCTTTCTGGACTAAGAAGTTGATTTCCAGGTTCAACTGCAACTGAATTAAGAGAAAAATATTTTAAAAATACAGTCATTGCATATCTCATGCTCAATTTTCCTCCTCAAACCCAATCTTTCTTAAATATTTACATTTCCAAAGTATCCGCCAACTTCTAAAGTAAACAAAATTTAAAATGTGAAATTAAAATAGTACAAATAAAGTTGTCAAAGAAATAATTTAAAGGGGCTCACACAATTTAAAAGGACTCACTTCCAGACACTTAGCATTTGGTCAGTGATGGCTGATAATTTATTATGGAAACTTTTTCATACCTGTTCAAATCAGACTTACCTGCTTCTATTATAAATCTAATGCAGTTAATTAAGGAGCAAGCATATGTCACATTAACTGCAGAAGCCAGCAAATTCCAGAGATTAGGCTGCTGTAATGTCAGACAGCAACAATCCAGAGCAGCTTGAAGATCTATACTTAGTGGAATCCGGTCATGTATTAAATGCCATGATACTGCCTATGCAAAAATAAAAAATTCCATTAATATCAAGTTTGTCCAATATATAACTGTATAACCAAATTTATTTTATACTCAGCAATACCTAATACTTGTTAACAAGTTGTGTAAAATATATTCTGTTCTCTCAGAAAGTTACACAAGAAAATTATGAGAATTGTACAAGGAAAAAAGAAAAAACAAAAAATCCCCTGCACTTTCTCTATTCATTTTCCTAAAAAAAAAAAAAAAAAAAAAAAAAAAAAAAAAAAAAAAAAACCACAAATAGTGCAGGGCCATTCTCCCAAATGCCAAGATCTTTTCATTGTTCAATGAATGTCTCCTTGCAAAAAGCTGGCCTTGTCCATAAGCTCACCTGAATTTCTAGCATGTATCTAATAAAATAACCACTGAATAGACTTCTACAGTAAGATAAGAAATTGTCTAGCTCAAAAAAAAAATGGTGATCAATTCAAGTCAAAGCTGCTTCTTCTCTCAAAACTTTATCACATTTTTAATTATGCTATAGTTTCTTACCTCTACTGACATAACTACAAATTTCAAGATGTCATGCTCTTTCTCAGGAGGAACACGAAGACCAGCTGGTAGTTTTGAGAGTAACAACAAATACTGAGCCAGTGCACGACAAAGGGTCATCACAGACCGATACATCACCTCATCTCCTATAAAATAAGACTAGATGAAAACCAGCAGTTTGTATTTTTCCCCTCAGTAAACGTTTTCAAAATTATTTCATTGGCAGTTTTACACCAGGTACTTTGATTTTTTTTTTTTAACAGTAAGTTCATGTATTACCAAGGCATCTGTAAAATACCTTTGCAGAGAAGACAATAAACTTAAAAAGACTATTGTTTCTATTACCAAAGATATCGCTTAGCTTTTTCCAGTAAGCTGATGGCTCAGTTAGCAACAACGGCTGGAAAACCTGGTGGATGGCAGGAAGGTTTTGTACAATGGTAGACACATGATCCAGAGTTACCCTCCGGGCTGTTTCAAACAAGCTGCTTTTCTGATCTCTTGAGATTTCATTCATACCAAGGCTTAAACAAGGAGCTAACAAGCTTAGGTTGAATTCCTGAAATGAAGTAAGTAAATAAAAAGAAATTGCTTTTAAAGAGAAGCTAAACATAGTAGGAAACTATTCTGACAAATCAATATAGTAAGTTAAAATGTTAATACGACCTCTGCTCAACTACAGTGTAACGATATCATAATTAAGATCATTTTTGTTCTGTATTTAAATTCCAAACACTAAGAGATTTTTTTTTGCGTGTGTGTAAGGGGGGGCGGACGACACATGACACCATCAATGCACTCCTTCCAAATTTCCAGAGCAATCTGTGAATAAAGCTTAAATATGACCTATATAGAATAAATTCTCCAGTATTAAGTTACCAAATAAATAGTTTATATTAAAATAGGTAAAATGATTTTTCAAGAAGTTTCATCATAAACAAATTGGAAATTTCTCAATTTGCATAGTAAGAAAACTTCTGCTGACAAAGTACTTCCATAAGAATGAAATTCTTGCTGTGCAAAGTATAAAGTAAACTAGTGTCTTCTGCCTAAAAACATAATGCATCATCCTTTTTCCTTTCCCTCAACCTAACTCTCAGAAGTTACAAAACTAAATTTGGTGTAACTGTCCAGAAGCATGATGAGGCAGACAACTAACACTAGCAATTCAGCCCAAAACATTAAAATCTGACAGAAGTATGAGGACTTGAGCACAGGGCTGAAAAAGTACAAGCCACCGAGCTATCTTCAAAACGTGATTCTTACAGGACATAACCAGTTGCATCCATGTTGGAAGTTCAGGTAAGCTTGTAGAAGCACAGAAAATTTAAAATTTATATTCAACTCTATCAGTTATTTGATACGTAAGTTTGAACAAGTCACTAACTGAGTCTGACTTGGTTAAAAAAAAGTTTACCATCATTACACAATTCACAAGCTTCATAGACGTAGTTACTTTATTTTGAAATTAAATTAAATTACTTTAAATTGAAAAAGCAAGTCACAATTTAGCCTAGAAGTTTATTATTTTGGCATTCTAAAAAGTTCTTCTAGTAAACAGAATTTTAAATTCTAAGAAAAGTAGTAAAAGTATAGTTTAGTTTTGCAACTCCACATTTGAATATTAACCTTGTTTCTCCACAAAATACAAAACCAAAACCTCTTTGAAAAGTAACTTCCCACTGCTATTTCTGCATGCCAAAGTATTGTAGAAAATTTGAGCAAAATGTGTTCCAAGAAAACTAAGAAATAGCTATATGTTCCCCTTTATGCCAGATCTACAATGTGTTGCCTCTTACAAGCATATTACAAGTACATCTAGCATAGGTATTTAAAAAAATTATGGAAACATGTGGCCTTGTAAAATACTGTCCAGAGAAACGATAAAATTATGTAAAACTTTAAAATTTGAGTTTTTGTGAATTAAACGTAGAAACTAATCTTCTATTTCACTGTAAATATCTAACTTGTACTACTAAAATGCTAAGACTAGAAGCCTCAACAGACAAAAAAAATATCCACACTATTTTAATTGTCCAAATGGAGGGAAACTCAAGATCGGAACCATCGATATTATACTAGATGTTTACCTCTAAGACTAATTTATTAATGCTACTAATAAAGATATTAGAAATAATAAATTACAGCATTTTAGGCTCAATGTGTTTCATCTGACAAAAAAGTTACCTTGCTGGTCATGAAGGAGTTCAGTTCAGGCTCAGGAATTCTATTTACCAGCTCTGCACCTTCTAGGAGTGCTGAGTCGGACTTGATGTAACACTGCGATCTCACTAGTGACACATACCAGTCCTTTATTAAAAGGAAAATTAAATTTAGTACATAATCATTTTCAGAAGATAATGTATTTCATGGGAAGAGAGCACTGCCCATTGGCATTGAATTGTAGACCTTATAAGAAATAGCTAGACCACATTAATGTTAAAACTTTCAAATATTTTTTCTCTTTTTTAGTCACTAGGAGAAACAGGAATGAGGGAAAAACACAAGATAAGGCAAAGTACATATAATTGATAAACAGACAATCTTAAAATAGACATTCTTTGGTAAATTGCCTACAGCCAGAGAGACTGGACTGGAAAGGAAGAAAAAAAGTTCAGCATGTAGCATACTCATAAGAGGATCCTAAAACTGAAGAAAATGTCTAGAAAAATGGAATACTCAGTAGTCAAACAAACATCAGTAATAGAAAAAAAAAAAAAGATTATGACCAAGGAAGCAAAGTCTTCAGAATCACTGACCAAGTAACTTATTATACAAAGACAGCATCTATCTTACAACACTTACTGAAATGAATGAAAACCACAACACATCACTGAATATTTACTCATTAAGTTATTGGAGATGAGGCTACAGGAATCAGTCAATGTTACTGGAGAACTTGAAGAGAAAGCTATACTTTCCAGCAGAAGATTTAACTAAACAACATAAAGAGCTTCAGTTATCCCTTTTTGTGTTTTCTCTGTCACAAACAGACATTACAAATTATCTGATATCTGAACAGAATAAATTCCAAATAAAATGCAAATACTCAGGGGTTGTGGTAGAAGTATGCTCAACTACTTCCTTTGGGCAAAATTTAGATTTATCGTAAAAGGATTTTCTTGGTTAATTTGAGGACAGAAATCCATGGATCAATGGTTTCTGTGGACCATGTTGCCTCCTGCTACCTAAGTAACTTTCAGTCTAAGTCAGTGAATTCAATCGCTGTATCAGTCTCCTCCAAACTGTCAGCCAAAGAACACTTTTGCCATGTTTGCAGAAACAGTTGCCGTCCCTAATATATAGCGACACATACAGATAGATTAAAAAAAAAAAAAAAAAAACAACACCCCCCCCCCCAAAGCATTCTGTTACCTTGCATCTCTGTGGAAAAAAAAGGGAATGAAAAGGGGAAGTGATCTATGCCATCGGATAAACTAGAGAGAAAGGAGCAAGTAAACTCCAAGAGCCTTGCTCTCAGCCTCCCATCCCTCTTTGGAGACAAATACACTTAACTGCATGAAAGAGTAGTAGTTAAGAGGTCATGTTTTCTCTGAAGGTAAAGCTGAGAAGTGGGAACCAAGAGCACAGATGAACTAATAATTAATTTCCAAGAAAGTCAACCAACAGTTTTCAGCGGACAAATGAATAAAAGGAGAACTACAGCAAACACATCAACAACAAAAATAAGAGTACATACGTTGTCTTTACTGGACATTATACAAATGTTATAATCAGTATTACAGGAAAAAAAGCTTGAGAATTTTTCAAATCACCATCAAAAACATAAATGCACATGTCAATTTTTCATCTTCAGTTTACCATTCAGCCAACACACAGGAAATCACAGATCTGTATTTGAGATTCACCGACAATTCTGAGAACATTAACTGTAAATTAAAAATAAGCTGTATTCAAATATTTTGTAATGAACAACAGCTTATTTTGAGCCAAGATATTTTTAATCAATCTTTTAAAAGATAATCTTACTTTGTCTAGAATTACATTCTCTAAAGGTGCTTGGTTTTCTCCATCTAGTGGATGTGAGGTAACCAGAGGTGAAGGACTAGTCGTGTCTGGTGCTACCATAAGACGAAATCTGTCCAAGAGCGAGTAAAGTCTTTGATGTCTGAAAATGGAAATATGTATCAGTGAAGAGCTAACTTGCTCAGTTTTGTAAATCATTTATAAACAGAAAGCCACCTAGTAAGCCATTCCTAATTCTGGGAGGGAAAAGCAGTGGGGTCACCACGTTTTATTGTATGCATGCACTCATATGACATAAATTGCAAACTTAAGCAGCTACCAGCAGTCAAAACAAATGAACACTAGTATTAAAATACTTAATGTTTATACACGCTGATGTATAAAATAAAAGGTGTTCAATTTTTAACGTAATAAGTCTTTTTAATGAGTAAGAATAATCAAATTCAGTATGTACACAATCTGATCACAGGTAAGTACGTTCTAACAGTTGTCAAAAAAGAATCTACCTCTTTAAAAAAGAGGAGAGTTTAAGAGTAAAATGGAATCTATGTTTAAGAAATTCAATTTATGGATTAAAAATCAATCCAAAGCAGAGCTTTTGAGTTCCCAATTCTACTACTGTCATCAATGGTGTAAAAAAACAAAACAAAACAAAAACACAAAAACCCTCAAACCCCCACATAATATTTATTACTTAGTATAAGTAATAAATTTTAACATCTATTTATACTACTTACCTTGCTGCTAATCCACTGTTTTGAAGGTATTCCTGAATTCTATCTAATTCTTCAACTGGTAACTGAGTAATGCTATTCTATAGGAAAAAGTAACAAGAATTTTACAGGACTAAAATGAGTAAGATATCCACGTGCACTTTGAATAGACTAGGGAAAACATAGATGAAGTGAAATGCAATAATTTTATAAATATAAAGTTGTATAAAATATGTGTGTCTGTGTATATATATATACACTCACACACCCCTATACATATGTGTGTATGTGTAAGATTCCCCTTACCAATGGGTTCATTTTAAGCATCCTTGATAATCAAACGTACTTCAGGTGTTACACTTAATTATACTGCTAGTACTAACCAGTCTGCTTTGCAAATGAACATACTTATCCTTACCTGTAAAGTTGCGGCCAAAAGCATTTCCACCCGACGACAAGCCAGTGTGTCTACCATACGAGCTAGCACACGGAACGGAGTACAGAGAAGCTTATCAACATACAATGTTAAGACAGCCCCAGACTGGCTGAGATGTATCCCCTCCAAGCACTGTAAAGTCTTCTTAAGAACTGTGGGCTGGACATTGAAACAAAACAAAAAGAGTCACATTATATATCTCGCATGAATGACAGCAGAGTTAAATAAGATGATGCTGGAACAGGACAAAAAGTTATCAATTTCAACAGAAAAATCTCAGAGCTAAAGGGAAAGGTATTTAGAATGAAAAAATCATAGACAATTACCTGATCAATATAATTATTTGTATATGAACAGGTCTAAGTTACCAGGTTATTTAATTAATATGAACACTGATTTGCTTACTATTTAGTTTTGAAAGCAGTAAGCATGAAAAAAAGTTACAGATGAAGAGTAAATAAGAAGTACGGAGCAAAGCTCACAGGAAAAAAAGCTAATTTTAAGTAAAATTGTTAAAGGCTTTGAAAATAGCAAGAAGCTCAAATTTTTGCTAGAAGGAGGTAGAAATATGAGCAGAGACAAGACAGGACACAAGTAAGAAATCCAAATAAACATCTGGGGGGGGGTTGAACAGGAAATAGGCTAACACAAATGTTTAGTTCTAAAAACAGCAATGTTTATTCAGGATTAAGAGATGATACAAGGAAAGACTTTTTTCTAAAATTAACAACAGCACCAATAATTTAGACAGAACAACACAAAGGTAAGACTCACAGAGCCAAACTTGTTTTACAGCAGTCTAGTATCAAGTTATTTTGATTTTACTGACTTTTCTGATAATTACTAACATTTCACAGAATGACTAAACCTTTCTTTCAAAAGAGGCTTCTTTAGTTAATCTCACCCATTCTTAGACATGCACCCTACAACCCAGACTCAGCACACTAAAACATTTTACTTAGATGCTTAAGGTATTAATAAAACTGTCCTAAACTCCTACATAGGCAAGTGGAAGATAGGCTGCACTGGCACGCTATTCAGTCTTGACAGCACTTCCCTCCGTTGCCTTTATAAGAAGCCCAGCAAACAATTCACACTTAGATGAGTAAATTCCCAAAATTAAGAGGATGTATCCAAGCTTACGTCCCTATGAATCATCATCCACTTTTAATTTGAAAGCTAAAATAATCAACAGTAATCACACACTGACTTCCTGATCAGACCAGTGGAAGAAGGCATGAGCTAGCAAATCATTTTAATCTCTCTTCAGTTGTTACGGCCCATGGAGATGGAGTGGTTCCTATTCTTTCCTGTGTAGTCAATAGGTATGCAACCAAGGTACTGAAATCAAAGATGAAAGTTAGAGCTTTAGTTTGCCCTTCAGATATTTATTATGCAGGGTAATACCTAGGAAGGAAGAAAAGCAGCTTAGCCAACTCCTACTTGAATTTATAGACTTGGCCTCTTCAGGGACCCGCTTGCACGCAGTAGGTTTAGGATTTGGCTTAAGGCTCTAGAAAGAAGAGGGATCCAAGATGGTTGGTTAATATTCAAGCATCACTTCCTCCAGACTCAAGAGCAGTGCATCCTCATGAGTGAGAAGCCCAGCAAAGGGGGCAGGAGACCTGCATGGATAAGCAAGGAGCAACTGGCAAATCCCTAACAGAAGAGGAAAGTACACAGAATGTGGAAGAGGGGACAGGCCACTTGGGAGGAGTATAGGAACACTGTCAAGGGATGCAAGGAGGAAGGCCAAGACCCATTTGGAATTAAATCTAGCACGGGATGTCAAGGACAACAAGGGCTTCTTCAAATACATCTGTAGCAAAGGGAAGACTAGGGAAAATGTGGGCCCACTGCTGAGGGGGGTGGGTGCCCTGGTGACGAAGGATGCAGAGAAGGCAGAGTTACTGAATACTGCCTTTGCTTCTGTCTTCACTGCTAAGGGCAGCCCTCGGGAATCCCCAACCCTGGAGACAAGCGAGAAAGTCTGGAGAAAGGAAGACTTTCCCTTGGTTGAGGAGGATGGAGTTACAGATCATTTAGGCAAACCTGACATCCACAAATCCATGGGCCCAGATGGGATGCACCCATGAGTGCTGAGGGAGCTGGCAGATGTTACTGCTAGACCACTCTCCATCATCTTTGAAAGGTCATGGAGAACAGAAGTGCCTGAGGACTGAAAGCAAGCCAGCATCACTCCAGTCCTCAAAAAGGGGAAGGAAGAGGACCCAGACAACTACAAGCCAGTCAGCCTCACCTCCATCCCTGGAAAGGGGATGGAACAGCTCCTTCTGGATGTCATCTCTAAGCACGCAGAGGAAAAGGAGGTGATCAGGAGCAGTCAGCATGGATTCACCAAGGGGAAATCCTGCTTAACCATTCTGATAGCCTTGTATGATGGAATGACTGGCTTGATAGATGAGGGGAGAACAGTGGACATTGTGTACCTTGACATCAGCAAGGCTTTTGACACCATCTCCCATAACATCCTCCTAGATAAGCTCAGGAAGTGTGGGCTAGCTGAGTGGACAGTGAGGTGGATTGAGAACTGGCTGAAAGACAGAGCCTTGTTGGAGGCCTGTAGGTAGCAGTGTTCCCCAGGTGTTAGTACTTGGTCCAGTCTTGTTCAGCTTATTCATCAATGACCTGGATGAGGGGACTGAGTACACATTTGATGCTACAAAACTGGGAGGAGTGGCTGATACAGCGGAAGGCTCTGCTGCCATTCAGAAAGACCTGGGCAGACTGGAGAGCTGGGCACAGAGGAACTTTGTAAAATTCAAAGGCAAGAGCAGGGTCCTGCACCTAGGCAGAAATAATCCCATGCACCAGTACAGGCTGGGGATAACCTACTGGAAAACAGCTCTGCTGAGAAGGCCTTGGAAGTCCTGGTGGACAAAAAGTTAATTACGTTTCAACATGCTGCCTAATAGCTATTCTTAGAATTAGTCAAAAAGTTAAACTTACCGCTGCAAGATTCTCACACCGTGATTGAATGGCCTGAATAAAGAGACCACTGGCTGCTGAATTCCTATGAACAGCGCTAATAAAGTCTTGTACGGGAGGCTCATGGGACAGATTAATCAAGTCTTGAACATGGTTCACAATAAGCCAGGTCAAGTGTTCCGAATCATGCAGGTTTTGACACTAAAAGGGAAGGAGAAAAAGAGAAAAAAAGTATTTGATTCCTTTAACACCTATAAGCACTTAATCACTGAAAAGCTTATCCAGTATTTCATAACATAATGATGATGATAGTATTAGGTATGGGCACTTCACACAATTATTTTAAAATCGTTATCAGAATTATTTACAAAAGACAGAGGGTTTTTTTTAATGCTTTTGATCTTGTTGTAAATTAAGAAGGTTATGATGAATTTTCAACCACATTTTTCAGGATCATTGCACTAAAACCCCAAGTTAGAAACAAGTGAAATAAGGCTCATTCAAAGATGCTGCTTTTAATGAAATGTCATCAGAAATAAAGATACATACTCAAAGTATTCTTGTAAAGTGAAATTTTCAGTTAGGCTTCTTTTTAAAGACTTTGTATTATTACTATATGTCTTAAACACATGATGAATAATTTCTGGAAAGCAAGTCCAAAAAATGATCTGTCAGTAATTCTAAACCTACAGGGGCTTTGTCTATATCAACAAGCAGCGCAACGTAAGATCTGCAGAGCTAACCTGGTAACGCTGAGAAGTTAACATTCCCCTGTACAGAAGTTTTGGAGGGTTTTACTTTGAAATAGCTCTAATCTGAGCCTGATGACTGAATGCCTGTTAGTCATTGCAGGGCTTCTTAAACATACCTTTCTGTTCAAGTTGAATACAGTTTGCTTTCCCAAAAACTGCCTTGCAATACCAACAAAGTGCAATAAGAACGGACTGTAGGAAGATACACTTCAGAAGTACACTTCAGATCTAAACTAAAATGCTAGTATTAATGCATCAGGAGGCTGAATCCACAGGAGTTGCACTCATTAGGGTATCAAAACGGAAGTGAAATAGTGAAATGGTAAAGAGTAAAGAGGGAAAGTTTTGTTTTTTTTTTTTTTTTTTTTTTTTTTTTTTTTTAAGTCTGCAACTGAGAAGTGTAAAACTTCTTACTATATTCCTAAGACTTCACATGTAAGGGACATGACACCCAGTCACTTTACTGTCTACCAAGTATCCTTTAAAAGATGTTAAGAATTCTAAGCTCAGAATAGAAAAAAAACACCAAATGAAAAACTGGATTTCAGAGGTCATATTGGAGCTTAGATAAGCACCCTCTGAAAATAAAATGACAAGTTTCACAAACGTTCATTTTTCACCTGTGAACTTGACATAGATTCACTCCATATACATCAGTACTGTTAGCCTAATAAAATGCCATAAAATTTATAAAATTCACAAATCAAAACTTACAACATAATCACAGAAGAGAATGAGCGCGCCTCTTCTCACTATCTCTCGATTGCACATGCCACGTTTAGATTCCAAATCTGATTCATCACTATCTCCAGTTATCTGAGGGCTAAGCAATTTAGTAGTAGAAAGACTGTGTCTCCTGCAAGAAGCATATTATGTTTTATTACTATGGCTATCAAAATATTCAGTTGCTTGGAATATTCTACCCATGTCCTTATATAGTATCTATTTTCCTGGAAATTAATTATAAACATTATTACTGCTTTGAAACAGCCCCTATGATTTGTCATTAGTACTCTAACAATTGTAGTATTTCCTTTTTTGTTCAGCATTTATTACTTCTTTCAACAGTTATTTATGAGAGAAACATGGCTTATCATGTCTCTGGTAGGATAACAGATCCTAATTTCCGTGTCTTCTTCTCAACCCATCGAACCAGTTCTTGAGCATCTAAATCCAGTGTCAATTTGAAACTGATGCCCAACAGAGATAAAATGGAGGTAATACTGGTAAATCAAAAAAAGACAACTAGGATAAATAGCAAAAGTCACCTTAGCTATTTTAGTTGCCTTAGTTTGCTCATGAACAATGATCTGCTCATAATTTGATGTTTCCTCAGATCAGAGTAATGCTTTCCAAACCGTCAGGTTTATCTGAGGCCAGAATCTCATGTTTGGATGCAACTCTTTCAAACTATTAACCTACTCATGTGGTAGAGCAAGATTAATCCTCCCTAACATTCACTGTACAAACATCAGAAATGTCACCTAAGCTAGCTGTTAATCTCTCTCTCTCTCTCTACAGTTAACATAGAGTGATACACACTCACACAGCAGGGCAGCCTCCTTAGCCTCAGAGAGGGAATCATCCCAAAAGTGTCTGGCAGATGGGATGAACCAACCTCAGACCAAGGAACACTACTTTTAGATCAGACACCTGACTTCCAGACAACTGAAGTGAGGTTACTATGATGGCTGGTGCTAATACTATGTTTTGATGGCATCTAGTAATAGACCCACTCAGAACATAGTTATGTATCTATAGTATACTGATCAGATTGTATTTTTATAAACACAATGCCTATCATCTGTACTATCTGGCTGTCAGCTAGAAGATGAAATAAAGATTCCCCATTGAAGCATAACATCTGGCATATTGAATATTCTTATGCTTACTTCCATAATTATAGTTAGAATAATTGTGTAGATGGAGCTTTCTTGGTTTAAAGGTGGAGAGACTACCCAATAGTATTTGAGGGAAAACTGAATATAGAATGTATTTCCTTAGTTTAAAAGGCAGGCTGAACTTGGAACACACAATACGTATGTACCTGGGTACGTAAAATAAATGCAAAAGAGCTACCTATTTCAGTACAAACAGTACTATTCAACAGCTGAGAGGTTTAGCAGATTAAAAGCTAGATTTTTTTCACATAACTGTAGGAAATACAATTAGGAGACATTCTACTTCTACTAGGGATCAAAACCAAATCTTACTTTGGAGTTTGATGCACTTCTGACCACCAGTTGTAGTTGGTATAATTGACAAGAAGCAGGATTTGACACCAGAGAAGAACTAAAGAAGGATGCGTGGGAATCATGGACTGAACAAGATCACTCAAACTTTCAAGGGTATAAAAACTACCATCAGATCCATCTCCTGTAAAAAGCCTGGTGGCTGCAGCTGTGATTCTTCTAAACATTCCTGAAAACAATAAAAGCATATTAGAGTATCTATGCTCTAGCTGGAATTGCAAAGTTTTAAAATTAGTCAGGGTAGCCTGAAAATACAAGAACTGTTTTGTAAGTCAGTACCAACTCCTGGAAGCAAGGGAAATCATAAGTGGTTTTTATAAATGTAGAGAAATCATGCAGTTTGCCAGAAGGCAGTATGGGAACCAGTAAAGGCCAGCTGGCAGATTCAGTATTCAATGCCTTAGATTAGGTGTTTAGATTAGGAGCTGTACTGAAATTTTCTAACCTTGCCTCTAACATGTATTAAAAAAATTTAACACATGAAAACTTTTACCAAACTTTAAGTTGTTAACTATTAGACCTTTTTTTAAAAAAAATGAAGTTGAACACAAGTCCTAAATAAGATCAGAACCATGCTATAGTAAGTAGTCTACATTCTAAGAAAGATCATTTTCAAGTCTCATACTTCAGATAACGGCTCCCTAAATATATTAAACTAAGCTGATACCCTTCCATCCAAATTCTGCAGCAAGTGCAAAAGTAGATGTTTATGTGAGGAAAAAAATCTCTGCCCTGCATGTTGAACATTCCACACAAAAGCTGAATTTTGCTTTCTGACTTTGTTTCTGTGTTTATACGCCAAAACGAAGGGAAGAAAACAAGGAAAACAGAGAAACTCAGTGCTTAAAGGCAAAAGACCTTTTGAGTTCCAGAAAGAAGAGATCAGAGGAAAAAAAGAAAAGAGTTAGAAAGTAAAAGCTAATCAAAATAACAAAAATCTGCAGCATTGCCAGTCATACCAAGCTGTAAGCTCCACAGCCACATGGACCAGTCTAAGTTGCCCCTGTATCTCCGACAAATACACAGTGCAAATACCCAAGAATAGAAAAATGACTGACTTCAGTAACTCAGGTTTTACTTAGCAGCAAGCCAGTGCATTTCCATTCAAGCTTCCTGTCTGTGCAACAAGTGCACCATCTAGTGACTTTCTACAGTCATGAAAGCCACTACATGCTACTCTTCCAAAGACACCTTACTTATTATGCCTTTCATTTCTACTACCTTTAAGGTATTGCACTGGGAATCTTCATCTCTAGTCTAGTAGCTTCCAGTAGTTGAATACACAGGAGTAATCAATATCAGCATTCTGACCAAAACATAATGGGCAAGATGACAAGACACACAAGTAGAGTAACAGTTAGGAATGACAGAAGACCAGTGTGTGTTCCCAGACACAAGTGACACTAAGCTGTAGCCAGAAGGACATAATAAAAAAAAAAAAAAAAAAAAAAAAAAAAAAAAAAAAAAAAAAAAAGCAAGCTTTCATTGTGCAAAAGACAAGTATTAAAAAAACTAGGCATTTAGTTAAGCCTAAACCTAGCAGAATATACAAGACATGAAAATATAGCTCAGGTGTCCAAACAACTTTCATTCTACTTTATACTACTTTATAATATAACTCTATTACTACTAGTACTTGGAGTATACCTGTAGTCCTAGATTAAGTCCACTTCTAGCAAACAAGCATAATCCAGTGCTTGGTATGAATATTTTATACAAGGTTTCAACAGCGTTTTTGGCAGTATTGCTTTGAAGCTAGTCCCCACAGCAGAACTAGCTGAACCTTCCCTTTCCATTATCCCCAGCTCCTGTTGCTACAGCACACACTTGCCCAATTTCAATGACCAGCTTGATTTTCTGATTTCATTGATCCTAGCTTGACTCCATTTAACCACTTACCTGAAACCATTTAGCCTTACGAATTCACGTTTCAACTGTTCTTTGATAACAGCCGTTAGCAGGACATATACACAGTAACTACAATAGTAACAGGGGCATGGGAGAAGAGAGCAATCACCCACAACATTGAGGGGCATCAGTGCTAAAGCAGGCTTAGAAAAAGGTCAAGAAAGGCTCTGTTAAATACAACCATTTTTTTCCTTTTACCTCACAACCCTGGAGTCTTTGGGAGTAAAAATCCAGGTTGGGAGGGCTCAGTTTCTTTAACCAAGCTCTCTTTTGACAAGTTAAAAAATAGATCCACCATGGCAGCACAAACTCCCTCGCAACAGAATTCAATTGTTTTCCCATTCTCCCTCCTACTCATTACTGAGTCACTGAAGACTAGGAGTTGTTAAATCAAAGCAAAACAAACTTTGACCTCTAGTAGGAAGGAGCAGTTGAAGAGCTACAAAACTTCCATCAGTCTGTTTGCTTGCTTAAGTCCATATCTGAGTTATATATGTTTGCAAGAAGTTGGTAGAAAAGAGAGTAACAGAACAAAGATTTGGGGAGTTCTCTTTGGTCTTCTTTTGTTTGAAAGGGGGGAGAAGGGAAGGTTTAAACACTTCCTAAGAGTGCACCCTGCAGGAAAAGCTTAAAAGAAAAGATCAGATAGTGTTTGGACACAAATACAGAATCAGGCTAAATGCCTAACAAGGGTCTTTTGTATGCATGTTTTTTGTTATTCACACCTGTTAAGTAAGGATGTACTGTAATTGCCATTTTACAGGTCCCCAGAGGGACCTAGACTGCAGAGTGACTAGTCCAGTATACTGGAAAGTTTAAGATGATGCTAGGACTTTGCCAAGATCTTAAAAATTGCAGCTATCTACCATAATCCAAGATCTGTGAAAAAGTGGCAGAGGCCAGCTCAACAGGCAAGACAAGGAGTCTGAACACTAGTGCTTTGAAGGAACAAAAAGGAGCGAAGTGTTTCAAGGACTCTGTTCAGGAGAGACACCTTCGACTTCTTACTACCAAACACAAAATTTAGGAGGAAATCTGTGGCAATAAGAGCAGAAAAACTGTCAATGGAGGTACTGAAAATGGGAGCGGGAAGTACTTGCTAATGACTCACTAGGAAGAGGATAAGGCTGTGATTAGAGTGCCAGAATTATTAGGAACAGTAGCTAAGAAAATGTTATGTTTGTGCTCCAAAATATTGTCAGCCACTTTAGGATAAAATATCTCTTTTAGAAACAAATAGAAGTATATAACTGAAAGAGTTAAATAAAATTAATGCCACTAGCATCTGAAGTTGACCCAGATTACAAAGTACTCCGCCAGACTTTAACCATGAGAATACATTTACCATCTTTAAATACAGCCAGACTCTGAAAGTTCAGGAAAGCAAGTAGAGACTATTTACTAACAGGATCTCTTTCCAAGGCCCTACAGTATGCTCTGCTACAGTTTTCCAAGTCTTTCAAGAAGAAAAGCAAAAATCTATCCAGAGGTTTGAACAGAAAGTATTATAGGTTGCTTCTTGGTGAAGGGGATTTCCTTATGTCAGTAATCAAAAATTTGAAACAAGACTTGCAACTCCCTATTCTTTCACCGTGGAACTTAATTAACAATGAAAACACTTTTCTATGTATTTACAGAAGTACTGAGATCCACACAGAGCAGCATTCAGAAGCTATAAAACACAGCAGAGTTTCCTCTTGGCTAAGCACCAGATCATTCTAAGTTGTTTCCATAAAGGCAGACTGTGCCCCAAACCAAGCAAGACTAAGGAAGGAGAGTGGTCAAGGTACATGTCCTACAAGCCTCTCAGCTTTAACAGTCTGCATCTTAGGAGTAAGGCACTCTCTCTCTGTCCATGGAGTTACACATGAGCAGCTACTCCTCATGAGATCCTGGTCTACAACAGCCTTTGGAATGATTTGACAGAGCTAGGCCTGTCGTGAAAGGACAAAAGGCTGAAAGAAGCAAGAAGTTCTAAGACAAAAACCTGAAAGACAAAATTTTGAACTCTGAAAATTCCAACATAATAGCAACCATATGAATGTGCCCTACTGCTTCAATTAGGTTGTGATAGCTGGCAAAACTCCAGAAGTTTTGCTGCTACCACACTTCCCTTAGGTCAGTGGGAAAACTGCATGTGGAACAAGGTAAGCAGGAGAGGGTCTGCTATACTGTCAAATGTCAGATGCTGAAGGCTGAAAATCAGAATGAAGGAAAGAACAGTCATAGTCAGACATAAAAGGGGCAGGTAATACAGAGAAGAAACAGACTGCAGCTGTTAGTGTCACTATCAGGAAAATAAGATTAAGAAATCTGACCAGTTCTTAAAGGCCAAGAGAATATACAGCAGAAGACATATACAGCACAATTCTCAAACCTGAAGAGAACTATAACCTACAAAACAGTAGTACTGTTTGAAACCATACTACTTTTCCTACTTTTTTTGTTTTTAAAACTATGATAAAGAAGGACAGAAACTAAACTTGTCAAGGGTCTGATCCAGTGGTCTGTTAAGTATTTTAAGCTTCAATCTACCTCCCAACCTCCCAGTAGAAACGAACTGCAAGAAACACAGACAGATTGTTTGCAATGCTTTGCTGGAGAATTTTGGACAGTTAAAAGGATGACTGAGCAGAATCTAAGTAGTGAGTTTTCATCTATAAGGAAAGGAAGCATTACAAAACACATTCCTTGAATGTGTAAGCCCAAAGTTTGGGAATCTCTCTTAGAAATGCCTCAGATAGCATCTCTGTGGCACCTAAGCCTTCCTTCTCAGTGGTTCTTCAATTCATACAAGGATTGTTTCAAAACTGAAAACACTGATCACTGTTTACATGCTGCAACACATGGCATTGTTTCAATTATTACCTGATTTGAAGATATGTATTAAGCACATAAGCAGTGTTCCCAACTCCTGACAGTAGAAAGTATGTTGCTGTTCATTCATGTCCACTTTCAACTGCTTAGTAACAATATCTTCCAGTA
Organism: Rhea pennata; assembly: GCF_028389875.1. Lineage (NCBI taxonomy): Eukaryota > Metazoa > Chordata > Aves > Rheiformes > Rheidae > Rhea > Rhea pennata. The sequence goes on along the minus strand of NC_084666.1, from coordinate 10,482,212 downwards.
GAATGCCAACCAGTTGCAGTAAGAACCTTGAAAAATCATGCACACAATCAACAGAAAAAACATCAATGCAACATAGTTCAGAACACCATGAGTTTTGTCTGTGAAACTCAACAGACAAAAAAAACCCCACAAAATATAAAATCATTGCCCATTTGTCCTAAATAAGATTTTTTTTTTTTTAATGAACCGTACAAGACTGATTTAAAGCAAGTATGATATAGCTATGGACACATGATCACAACCAATTGAATTAATTTTACATTGGAACTATGGTACCAATTCATCAGCTAAGTCATAATAAATGACAGTATGCATATACCAGTCCACCTCACTTACAGAGAAAACTTATACAAAATGATGCTGTCTCTTTATACTGATTTGCAAAGAGCTAAGAACACATCCTGACAGTAACCACAGCTCAGCTGACGAGGAGCAACTTGGTAATTTAGCTGCCTGAAGTATCAGCTACCCACATTCATGTGCCCACACAGATTCTAGATCATCCCTCCAGCTGAGGGTGGGACAGAGAGTGGGACAAAGAAAATAAACATCTGAAAGGGTTTTCTGAGACAAGCAATTCTCACTCCTAGCCATAATCATTCCTCAGCTCACTCTTGATGGACATAAGGTCATGTTAAAGGAGTCCTCAATACCCTTTCCCCATTACCCTCAGAGAGCTGAACAATAAAAAGAAGTTTTTTATCTAAATTTTTCATCTAAAGTTTCATACTTCAGGAGGAAAAAATTCTTAAACAAGCAGTTATTTCAGATGTCAACACAATACCCCTGCACCTCTCCTGTCTTCTTTTGCCCAATTTTTCCATTCTTGGAGAACTCCAGGATAGGAAGCTCACTAGACAAAGCTAGCTCTTTAAAAGCAGAAAATAAAGAGCAGGACTAATTTATGAGATTTGAATCTATTTGCCACCAAGATCCCAATACAGAAAATGATCATCTTCAAAAATCTTTCAGGCCCCAAAATGGGAGCATGGAAACAACTAACCCGTTAAACTTTCAGCAGAGATTTCGACGAGACCAGGATTTATCCATTTTCCATTTTTTAATCATTTATGCATTTTAAGGCCAGGATTTACCTATTTATCCACAGCTCAAGTAAAACCTTCCCTTGGCCTGAGAAGAGATCTCAGAATAGCCCAAAATTCCCACTAAAAGCTGTTCATCTCCTTCCCTTACTGTCCAACTTACTTCATCTCCTACACACAACACCTCCCTTATCAGGTAACATTTCTATGGACACGTACATATTGCACAGTATATTTGCAATTTCTAAGAAAACTCAATATTTCTCCAAAGTTATTCAAAAGACAACATACCTAGAAAATGTCTCTTCAGGCAGACATTTCACCTGTTTAATCTCAGTGTGATCCTCTGGTACAGACACATTATTTTCTCCACGCCTCAGTCTGTTAATTGCTTGACAGGAAATCAAATACGGGGAGAAGGAAAGCTCTTGAATACGGGATAGAACTATGTCTTCTGTTGATTGTGAAATCAGAACTCTAAGGATAGCTAAAATTCCAGAAATCCATAACTGGACAGTACTCACTGATGCCTAACACAAACACAAAAATGCACAAGACCATTAACAGAGTGAATAAGCAAGCTTCCTAGGTACCATAAAAATAGCATTTTGGAAGATCTGAATATAAAATTTGCTTCCTGCTTGGAAGATACAAATATAAAATTTGTTTCCTGCTTGCTCCACTCTCAGATGTGTCTGATTTTATGGAAGAGTAAAGTAAAGCAAGTTTTAAGTTAAAAATATTCAATGTAGAAAAGGTGCATACATTCCTATGTTAAGGCAAGTCTTCAAAAAAAATCAACTATATAAATGATATTAACCTTCATATAAGGAAAATGATTTAACTATTAAATTGCATGCTAGAACCATATTAGTATGTTCCTCTTACACTCCTGATCCTCAAAACACAAAAAGATAATCCATAAGCAGAATTTTCCTGCTTAAAGCGCCAGCTGCCAGCTGGTAAATCTTACTTTTAATAAATTCTTTCCTAAAATCTGCTCCACGTACTCTACCACCACACTGGAAATAGAAACGCAGATTACAAGAACGTTTTAGTACTCTTTTGCTGCTGCTTTCTTTTGCCAATAAACACACACTTTTGCTGATAAACACACCAGTTTATCTTCCTTGAGAATGAAAAAACACTTCCATTGTTAACTAGAAACATTTCACCTGCCCCAGCAAGCTCCCACTTACTTACCATTGTTTTAGGAGTAACAAACATGCTCCTTAAAAGCATGTCCACTGGGCGAAGGGATGAAGGAGCCAAAATTTCAAACAAAGTGTTCAGTACTCCCAAAGCGTCATGAGAATCTATGTGCATCTATTTAAAAGAAAACCCACAAAACTAATTTATAACTAAAACTAAAAGTAATTGCAACACACAATGACCATTTCATGTTTTAAACACTTCTATGACAACCTATGCATAATAAGACTGTCCTTTATAACACAAAACTTGGAGCAATCAAATTCCATGAAAGGTAAATGAAAGTTTCATTGCAGGCCTTCCTGAACAGGATGTAAATACACAGACAGAAATCCATCATATGAAATTCAATACACATATAACATACATTTTATTAGGTGAAACAGACATATTTAAAGAACAACTAATGAGATCACAAAACTGTCATAAATTTTAAAAACTTCCCCCCTCTGCAATGCACACCTTACCCTACATATTCACAGAGAACACTGGCACAAGAACAACTTGAATGTCTTGGTTGTGAATAAATTTAAGCAGAAAATTAAGATAAAAATTCCTCCTCAACAGAACAATGAACAGCTACAGTGATGTTGCACTGCAGCAGTTGAGGCAAAGTCTTACTAAAAGAGTAGTTGTTGATCATTTATTACTTATATTATAAAACATTTGATTGCAAGGAAAAGTGGAGAGCTGGACTCAATCAATCTGGAGGAGCCTATCTTGCCTACATAACTGCACAATTGAGCAAGTGCACAAATTCATACAAAACAAGAGCAGCCTCAGTTAGTAAACATCTTAGTTTTTCCTCACAATCTGTTGGCTAGCCCTCAATACTTTCCATTAGATATCCTTGTGGGAGTGGGGATCTGCCACCATGCAATAAAGAACATTAAGAGCACAATTTCACTAGATTTACTTCATATCCTAGAATGAAAAATAATTTACTCCAAAGATAGTATTGCAAGACCTGCGTTGCTGAGGGAGCACAGCACCAAACGTCTCTTTTTTTTTAAAAAAGGAGTCTTCTTTCCTCTCAGCTAGAAAAGGTCTACTCCCCACCCCCAATCTGGAGTACCATGTCTGGTTCCAGGCTCCCCATGGCAAGACAGACATGGACATACTGGAGCAAGTCCAGCAAAAAGCCACAAAGATGATTAAGGGATTTCAGCATCCGCCATATGAGGAGAGATTCAGAGAGTTGGGACTGTTCAGTCTGCAGAAAGCTTATCAATGTGTATAAATATCTGATCTTTGGTGGTGGTGGGGGGGGGGGAGGGAACAGGAAAGCAAAGAAGGTACAGCCAGGCTCTTCTCAGTGGTGCCTAGGGAAAGGAAGGAAGAAATGGGCAGAAACTGATGTGTGTGTATGTATATAAAACGTATTGTTTATAAATATTGTTTTATATATACACACACACATATATATATATGTATTTAACATATATATGTGTAGTCAAATGCTAGAAGAGGTTGCCCAGAGAGGCTGAGAAGCATCCGTCCTTGGAGATGGTCAAGATGCAGCTGGACACAATCCTGGACATTCTGCTGGATTCCCCACCCCACTCTGAGCACAGGGACTGGACTTAAATGATCTCTAGAAGTCCCTTCCAAACACAACTATTCTATGGTTTATAAATGCAGTTTTAGATGATGCTATTTTGTTCTCCTCATTAAAGAGGGATGTAGTTTGACACACTGCAGTTACGAAGAAGTAATTTTGACATTTGACAAATACAAAAGAATTTTTACATCATTTACTAAGTGCTCTAAGCAAGATACAATTGTGTACTTAACAGTAGAATGGACTTTATCAGGAAATAGCCTAGAAAATACTACGTACACTTTATACATCTAAAATACAAAATTTGTCACTTCAAAAACTTTCATTTACCCTACTATAACTGTTTTTCCAGATATATTGACCACATTTTCAAGTAAATTGAGTTTTACATATTTCTATCTTTATATAAAAATCACAATATCAAAGCTATAATACATGCAATATAACAATTATATTAAATGTTTACAGATTAAGAAATACATATATATATATATATACACTCATAAAATAACCTGTTGTTTTGCAAGCATTGGAAGAATAACGTCAGCTATTTGCCGGGACAATCTTTTCCATTTGTCTTCATTTTCTTTATGACACTGTTGCAATACTAAGATGAACATTTCTAGCACCTGAGGAAAAGCCCAAAAGAATTCAAGTAAACATCCCATATTATCAGTAAACATGTAAGAAATATTGTAGTGGGAGAAATATTTTACTAGCTTTATTACTGCTTCATCCGTCTCCCACAAAACAAAACAAAAAATGTCTCAGATTAATTTATTGCCTTGAGTTATCAGTATCCACATACTCTTTTTCAAGAATGGCCAGAAAAAGTACACCTACTTCATTTCAACTTTTTTTTTTTTATTGCACATACCACGTGAATCAAAAAAAAAAAATCCACATGAGAAAGTAAGACAATATTCTTAAAACTCCATTTTCGGCTTAAAAGGTTGTTCTTATTTACAAGAATTTTTTTTTAAAAAAAAGAATTTTCCAGTTACTTTTATGAACTAGAAAAAATGCTTTTGCATTTTCTTTAAACTGCATTTGTCAAAAGTTAACTAACTGGAAAAAATGTTAATAAACAATGCGCACTACCTACTCAACACAAAGGGGAAAGAGTCGTTTCCCTCACACACCCTCATTCGAGTACAGACTAAGTTTTAATTTGGCCAAGGAAACAGCACAGATGATATTACGCAGCTCATTCACCTGGGATATGTCACTTTTCTTATAAAGTTCAGGAGAGAGCAGGTAATTGAGCACACCAGCAGCAAAGATCTCGCCTGTAGCAAAATACGTATTATGGGCTTTCAAGTTACAAAGTCCACAGCTTCAAGGATAAGGAGGCCAAAGAGACACGGGACACAAGAATGTTATACATGGACCAGGCAGTGGGACAGAAGAAGCTGGTTCAGAAAACCAGAGAAAAATCAGAGAAAGCACCACCAAGTGTGACGTCTAGTCACCAGACAGTTTTCTTTCCAAGGAGCTTTCGCATGGAGGAAGAGATGGGAGGGATTCTGGGCTGAATGATCTGAACTCCCTACCTCCAGCTCCTCATGTGGTGGCTACTGCTGTAACAGAGAAAAGGGCCAAGGTTCCATCTCCTGGGAGCTCTGGTTACAGGAACGGCACTGCAGAACACGCCAGCCCCAGCCCAGCAACCACACAACTGCCCCAGGCTTATAGCGACCACAAAACGGCACCAAGTGCAGCAAGAGCACAAAATTAGAGCTACAAATTGGATGGCGTGGGAAGGAAAGCACTGCATGGGTGGTCTTTAATCAGCTGTGTGTCAGGAGAGTATCTGCTAGCAACTGCAGCACCTTATGTAACACTGAAAAATTACTCACTGTTTTGCATAAAGTGTCTACGGTGTCATTTCATATAGTTATATAAGTCATTTTATGATTATAAAACTACAAATTCAATAGAAAAATGTGGATACATAAAATTATCCCAATTTGAACATGTACTGCTAACAAATTATTTTGACTCACATTTGACAAGATATACTGCCTTATCCCCCACACACTATTCTCAGAAAATACATGGCTTACACGAACACATTGGAATTGCATTTTCACAAGATGAAAGGAAAAGCACATTAAGTTAATTGCCTGATTAAGCAATAAGATCCCATTAGTTATGTCTCGTCTTAAAATTATTTTGCTGCTTTTCTATTAAACAAAGTACATTGAGAAAAGTCATTCTTGTATTTCTACATAAAACAAGATATTCTCCAGACCCATAAGGTCCACAGCAAAGTGGCAAGTGATAACTGTATAAATACCAGTCTCATTATTTTATTAAAATATAAAATATTTTAAATGCTTAAGATATTTCTGTTGTACAGCAATACCTATATAATCTCTAGCATCTTTTCTACTGTTATTCTTGTCCTTTTCCACTTTTCCTCCCATTCTTTCAAAGTTCTTGGATGCTAATTTATCATAGCTTTTCCATTAACCTGCTGCTTATTCAATCTATAAAACAACCACAATCTTCACCTTAACTGGAGCTTTTCAATGCTTTGTTACTGAGGCTAGCTAATGGCCTACGTTACACATACCAAACAGATGTTACTGTTTATAACATCCGACATGCGTTCTTTGACTTGAAATAGTGATTTGTACGTAAGCCACAGGTTACATACACGAGCCCTCCCCCTACTTCCAAAGATATCTATACTTATTCTTCATACCAGGAAAGGTCCAAGCACAGAGTTCAGTTATTCAAGATTTGTTTAGATAATTAGTGTTGTCTGAAGTATTTTTAGCAGTCAAAGCAACAGTACCTTTGATAAAGTGTAAACAAGGACTTTTATTTGTCCTCCTCTCTTACCTGATGGTATTGAATAAGCCTCAGCAGCATTGACACAACCACCTCCTTTTGTGTTTCCAGCTCTTTTCCAGCATCAGCTTTATTTGTTCCTCTTAACACAAACAGATCATGAACAATGGGTTGCAGAGCTGGTATTGCTAAAATACGGAAATTTCTTTTTTTAGTATGAGACAAGTCATTCTTGAGCAATTTTATCTTCTTCTAACAGTTCAGATAACAAAAAAATGATGCTTTAGTTTGGTTGTGCTTCTACCAATCCCTGAAGCAAACTTACTTTCATAATTATGCCTTTTATTTTTTTACTTTTAACAAAATAAAATATATTATGAATACGTTTGCTCATTATCACAGAGATAAAAATAGATTATTTTTCTAAAACATTTCTCAACAGAATCACTGGAAAGTATGTGAAAGAAGTTTTTTCTAAAGAGATGCAAAAATGGAGGAAAAAAGAAGAGTCCTAAAAATTAAAATCAAAGCCTTTAAAATACTGCTGTATGAACTTACTAAAGAAAGTTCCAAATAAAAGTTCAGTTGCTATTACATAATCATGCAAAATAATGTGGTAATAGTATTAGTAGAGTACAATATATTTCCTGAAGAAATTATGATATCTATTTCTTGCATTAAAATAAATAAGATGAATAAATAAATAAAAGGTAGTGTTTTCTGGCACGATTAGTACTATCTTTTTTCTATGGCAATAGTTCAGCAAAAATTAAAAACAATATTGAGTACTAAGCTAATTTCATTATTAGGGTTTTCTTTTTTCTTACCATGCGTAACAGCTTTCCTCCCGCTGGCCATGATACCATCACACAGCTGAATAATCTTAGGAATTCCAATTATCTGTTTTGAATGATATCGTTCATAAGACAGTAAAACCAGGAAAAAAAAGATATTGGGAATAATAGCTTCAGACTCCCTGAAAACAGAAACCAAAAATACCAAGTTTGAATTGCATAGCTCTGTTTAATAGAAATACATCTGTTTACACTAAGAATTTCATAGGATTGTGCTCCCCTGCTTTTGTAGGGTATTTCAAAAACATTCATGCTGTATTTTTACTACCATTTTTTTTCCAAGGTTTTTTGTGAAACTGTCTATTTTTCACTATCACTAGAAATATTATAGCACACTATCTAATAATACATGACATATATAACGTATATAGCATTCCTGTAGGAGATCCACAGTGCAGAACAGTTTCTACCTTACTTTTATTTGATTTTTTTTTGTATACAACTTTTACCTCTCCACACAAATCCGTGTGCAATAAAGACTGAAATAACAGCAAAACACTCCTTTGTTTATATTGCATTAAATGACAATAAGAATGGATCGAGTACTCAGGACACCCAGTTATCAGAATAAAAACAGATTCACAAACAAAAAGGAAGACCTAACTCTTCCTTCAGCAACTGAACGCTAATTGTGAAGAGCTGAAAGCATAACTTTGGGGTTTTCCCAAACAAATCATTTTTGCAAACGGAGAAACAGCATGACATGGCTCAAGATTTTTCGTATGCTCCTTCCCAACTTCTACCACATGGAACCTAAATCCTCTGAAAAAGCTACTACTAGAGCCAGAGAATAAGAAATGTATTGTCTAGACTGGAACTGTCCCCTTTTCATAAGAGGAAAATATCTACCAGAACTAATCACTACATGTTTTGGAATAGGAGGCATGTAAATCCACACTGTTGAAAGGATTTTTTTTTCCAGTTTCATACCTGAACTGTCCTACTTCAATGTATTCAAATTGCTTTAATACAAATCCAATAAACACCTACAGAGAGAGAATAGCGTGTTAAAGAAGAGCACACAATAAAAACCACATTAATTCCTGTTTAAAATTATCCTGACAGATCGAGTTATAAAAGTGCATGTTTGGAATGGCGAGAAAGCACAGGCACTGAAAACCATTTAATATTTATATCTCATTCTGATATGTTATGAAGTGGTGTTTCTCTCCCTCTCTCCACTCCTCTCCCATTTACAGAGGACAACTTAAGAAATTTGACGATTGTGCAGTTTATTATATTTTGCATGAATTCATGTCAAGTTTTAGCTAGAAGTACAGTCTATGCATTTTAAATGCAATCTTCTCTTAGATGTTAACACAGTATGTGCTATTTGATGCATTACATTCAAAAAATTAAAAACTCTTAATCAAGAAACCTAACTCTGAACAAAGATAAATTCTATGCATTATGCATCTGTGTATCAACTTACAGAAAAATTATGTATTGCAACCATACTACCAAATACTGTTGTGAATAAAACAATTGTTTTTGTTACAGATTTACTGTTTATATGGACAACCACAGACTACTCTATTTGCCACAAGTTTCCATCTCACTATTAAAATCATTTCATGCTCATCAGTTATGAAGGTCCCTACCAGTCATACTCAAGTCCACACTGCTAGTACAGAAAAAAGGTATTTATATTTGTAAACAAACTTGAAATTTCTATTTAATAATACTGATAGTACTATCCAGGCTGACTTTAGGAGTAAGATCGTACAACAAGTAGCCCTTAAAGGATTGTTGCTGAGGTTATAAATCAATTGATACACAGCAGAAAAACAAACTGAAGTTCTTAGCAGTCGGGGGGGGGGGGGGGGGGTCGGGACAGAGCTTCATCTGCCTTTAAGTCTTTGTTTTCACTTGCAACAGATCATGTCAAGTATTTTTATTGCAAGTTTTCTTTAGCTTGGTAATGACATCCTTGCATGTGACAAGTTTGCAAAAACGATGAATTACCAACCTGATCTGAATCCAGAAGACAGTAGTTAACTCGTAGCTGAACCAGTTGAGCAAGCAAGTCCAGAACTTGTCTTTGCAGCTGTACTGATGTTGTTGTAGTGTACTGTTTTAATGCTTTTATGACAAGGGGTTCAAATAAACGAATGTGATTGTGAATAGCATTCTGTAATAGAGAGATTTTTTAATGTAATCTAATATCTGAACAAGTCTCCAATTCAAAAGCAAACTACTTTTAAAAGGAAGAAGTGTTAAGTCTCGTGTAGGGCTTTTTTGGTAATAACACAGATATAAATACCTTATCAGCACGATGTTTGGTAACACTGGTAACACTAGTTTTCAGCTGTGTAGAAACTTTTTGCAGCACATCAAACCACCTATCATGAAAAAACACATAAAAAGGAGGGATAAACAAACTCATCTTAAAAGCACACTTTCTGTTTATCAACTTTTCTTTATCTACTTAATTGTATCAATAATTTTAGTAGAAGAAAATGGGAAACTATAAATAGACTTACTGCACAGCCAGAGCAACAGGAACAACTTACCAAAAACCTTGATCAGATCATGTAGATCTGTGGACAACAAATACTTAGAGAAAGAATTTCTGGCATTTTTGTTTAGTCATTCTTCTGCCTTTCCTTTAAGACTGTTTGCTATAATTAGCAAATTAATGAAAGTTTTAAATAGAAGCATTTAAAATGATTACACTTTTTTTAAAAAGGGATATCCATTTTGATGATTTAACTTTGTTTTGGAGGAGCTATTAATGACAGTCAATGCAGTGTCTCATTTAGGACTTCCATCACCCAGAACAACAGACAGAAGGTACAGAAGAAATTATAACTGACAATGCAGCGATTTCAAGTTTCAACCTCCCCCATGATACTTGCATTTATGAAAAATAATAAAAAAATGACACTTCAAGTCAACATTACATCACACAGGAAGAAAGAGTTACCCTGAAGCATCATGTTCTTGCTCAGCCTGAACCATGTTCCTTAGACTAGCGTCAGCAAGAGCCTGTGTAAAATGTGTATATGGTGCCATGAAGCAATAATGATAGAGGCCAGGTCTCAGATTAGAAGAACCTAAGCGCTGGGCTTTGCCTTGAGATTTGCTGGGGTTTGAAGACAAGCCATCATACTGAGAAGCCAAGTTCGTACCAAACAATGTCTTCAATAACTAAAGGAAAAATAGGAAAAAAATAACATCTGCTTAGGAATACATGAAACTTGACTCTTCATCCTCTCAAGAAACTTGCAAGGGAGGCCAAACACTAACAGCTGCAAACTGTCTTATATTGTAATCAAATATAAGACAACAGAAGAAAGCTGGAAGAACTAAAGAAACAACCTACAGTTGATCCACAAAGATACAGAAATAGCTTCAGTCACAGAAAATGACCATGTAACAACTCAAAACAGTACAATAAAGTAAATCTTACTCCCTCTTCCTCCTCCCCAAATTAGGCTCTGGTGACTTGACACCAGAGCTTTGACTGGAAACCTGCAAGAAATCCATCACAATAAGACAGCTCTTTGCTTTCTAGATCTTTTAACCTAGTTAACTGGCTACAGAACACATTTCAGAAAGTAGTAAACAAACATTTTCTTAGCATTAGTTAAGGCAGCTCTTTAAATTAGAAGTCAAGAAGAAAACAGATTATTCAGATGGTATCAAGTCTAGAACAAGTCATGAAAATCAGGGAAAACATGCTCTGTTTGCTTCACCTGATGTACAGTTTCCTCATCACCTCCCTCTCCTTTAAAAAAATTTATCAACTGGTAAATATAAAACATCGGGCTAAACTTCAACACAAAAAATTTACCTCCTTACCTGCTGCACACAAACTGTTGCCATTGTTGGTTCTCTGTTGAAACATGATTTTAGATATCCCAAAATTTCTTCCACACACTAAAAAAAAAGAAAAACAAACCACTTAATTGCATTTTTTTTGGATGCAGATAGCATTATTATGAAAACTGAACAATAGCACAGGTCTTGACTACATAAAAACACTGAAAAATCTATAAAGAAATAAAAATTAAAGCAAGATCTGCTTCATAATTGTTAAAATACAACTAGACATAACAAATTAGGAGAGAAAATACCAAGGCACAGGAGAAAAGGGAAGACCAGTATGCCTTCTGATGGTTTGTATATTTAGCATAAGGATATTTAAGTATTAATATAGTAAGAATGACTGAAAGGGAGTCCTTTTGCTGGAAAGAAAAATTTCCACATGAAAATTTGACCAGTCTGTATTGTTTAAATTTCAACAGCAGCAACCTAAAACAGAAAATGTGCTTTAGCACTTTTCCCAACAGTTTGGCAGCACAATGCTTCTAGAACAGTCCCTCTCAATAGCACCAATTTTGAAACCAAAAACACAGCTTTTTTCCTAATAAAGACCACAAATATCAGGTAACTTAATACTATAAAGAACAAAACACTAATCTTATACCTTTCCAATGTCTTGAAGAGTTGCAAGCTCCAAAATTTGAGACAGAACATCTAACGCAGATCGTAAGAAACATCCAAACTTTTCATTACTGTTCTGGAGATCCAAAGTAACCTTGTCACAAAAGTAAAACGATCTTTTATACAACAGTTACCAGGAGAGAAAAAAAAGTAAAGAAAGAAGAGGGTATTGACATGAAATGAACTTCTGCCTATAATTTCAACCAATTTCAGTCAATACCATTGCCATCTTAGCCTTCCCCTTATGGTGGAAAACTAGGAGTTCAATTTGACTAGTACAAAAAAAAGGGGTCTTCCAACCTACAGCATCCAGAAAAGCCCAGAATGCTGATAATGCTGATAATATATTCCTTAGAAATACAGCAGGTGTAATAAGAATATGCCCCCCTCATACAAGTTAGATTATCAAGCCTCTATGCAGTACATCTTCTATTACCTGAACTAATGAGGAAAAAGCTTACCCATCCTGGAATAAATTGCTGACATCATGATCTGTTTGGCACAGCCAGGACAACAAAGGGTCAGTTAGTGTTTGTAATGGTTTGAAACAAGCTATAAGATGACAATGTCTATTAGATTTTTGTTTTGTTCTGTTTTAAGCAGATATTTGCTTGTCTTTGGAAACAGCGTGAGAGCCTGAACACATCAGAAGCCTTGGACAGTTTGAGCTTCTCTCAGACGTCAATTCTGGGTACAGCTCAAGTCCTGGAACCCATTTTATCTGGTATTTTCAATTCAGTGATGGAGCACATGATGTCAGTGTCTCAGCAGAGCAGTGTTTAAAAGGAACACAAAGCAATTGCCTGACCACATTTTATTTTACCCAAACGATATCATGCGGTACCTTGTAATTAGCATGGGTAGCTTTTAAGACATCATATAACTTCAGATATGATGGAAGATGATAAAAGCTTCCTACTGTAGATGATTTACTTGTTGGTGCAGGACCAGCGGCATCAGTTTGCCTAGTAGCTTAAAAATATATATTTTAAACAGATCAGTACAATGTAATTTATCTAAGGCATTCATGAAATATAACTAAGTATTATGAAATGCACTTAATTTACCATATCTGAATTATTAGACAAAATATCACAGTTAGCATGAAGTGCATCTGTGTGCAATATTTTTATATTATATTTAAACTACAGAACACATTCTGTGCAACTAGGAAATAAACTAGCATTCCAAGAAACTAATTTTCTACGGGACGAGAGAAATTAAAACAGAGGGCTTGTTATTGACATGCAAATACAATTTCCAAAGCAGAATTACCTTCTATTTCCTTCACTCATTACTAAGAATAACAGTTTAAGATTCAGAATCTTGCTCTCCAAGAACAGTGTAAGCTACTCCTGCCAAAAGCTCCAAAGCAACTCTAACTTCTGAGAGTAAAATACATGCAAACATTGCTTTTTAATTTCAGCCAATAGCTGAGAGGATTCAGAAAAACAATGATAAAGAGGTCTAGAAGTTCCCTGCTGCTAAATTGCACACACTTACACACAAAATCACATACATGCAATGCCCTTTCCTGCAATGCAATACCAATAATAACTTGGACTTTCACAGTAGGCCACCTGGCCTTTTTAATCAATATTAAAATTTCAGAAAATAAGTTACTCGGCTAATTACATCCTCTTTCTGTGCTCTAACCATACTCCTCTTACCCCTCCCAACTCCTATTCCCGTGTAAATAAACATGCCTACCTGGACTAGTTTCAGCACCCTTTTTAGGGCTCATTGGTACAGTAGCCTGTTCTACAGACTCCCTCTCTTTCCCCTTCCTCCGGATTGGGCTAAGAGAAGGTGGGTTTGTGAGAGAAGGTAATGCTGCCTAGAATTAAAAAAAAGCATCAATAATTTTTACATACAAGCAGCTTTTCTTCCTCTAAACACACACAAGCATGTTCATGTTTTGCTTAAAATCTCCTTGATTTAACTGTCAGTTAAATGAAAATAACTCAGCATTTCAGATCAGGACATGAGCACCCTGAGAGGTTTAATACAGTCTCTACTTTTCTTCTGAATTTTAGCATAAACCAGCCAGAGGGCATTAGAGCTCAATGACTAAAATTTGATTCCAGATAAAAGGAATGTCAAAAATATTTATATGTCTTTAAAATACAAAAAAACACCTATCCTAACAACATTATATTACAGTCATTAAACCAGTCTCAAAATTTAGCTACCTCAAAAAAGTACCTCATAAGAGCTCTTTCAGAAGTAAAAACATTTTGCAGAATATTCCGAAGGTGGAATAATTATCTTTAGCCCAAAAAGGAGTTCACTGCTGCACTGCAGCCAGCTGAATCAAAGTCAGCCAAAGTTTCCCAGAGTACACACTCCCATACTCCATTTACTGGACACCTTCCTCACTGAATTTATGTTCCAAGTAAAATTACCAGGAACAAAAGGTTCAAAATTTAAGATAACATTCCAAACTTTGCAGAGCTAAACAAAAACTTCTTAAGTGGAAGAACACCATATTGAGTCTCTGTTCATGTTACTTTCTCAACATGTAGTGAAGTCAAATTATCAAGATACTAGGTAGTTGCCTGTATCAGTTCCAGAATGCACAGCTCTGTATCACAACTGTATTTAAGTCATGTAATTTTATTATTTAAATGCAAACCTTTGCTGCTGGGCCAGGAGCAACATCATCCATTACATGTGCACAAATATTAATGACCTTCAGCAGGTGAGAAAAAAGCTGTTCTACTAAAGTAACAAGACTTCGGTCTGCCAGAGCTGGCCAGGGTTCTTCCTGCTTCACAACACCTTGGTTAGCATCTTCTTCAACACTCCAGGGATTCTTTAAGCACCTGGAAGCACTTGCTGCAATAAGAATCACATTACTTGAAAAATTTTAAAAAATAAATTTGCAATTATGTATCAGAAAATTATAGAGGTACATGTTCATTATCGCTATATGAACAGGCAATCAAGTAGAAAAAAGAAATTCTATTTTGGGTTTTTTTGATTTTTTTTTTTTAAACACATACATGCATAACATTAAACAACAAAAAGATGTTAATTCTCTGTACTCGGCCTGTAATTTTAAGCACATTTCCTCTGGTGACCAGAGGAAATTTTTAGTTTTTGGGTGGCATCTAAATAATTTCGATTAGTCCAGAAAAAATGAAGCCTAAAATGACAGAACTCTTCCTCATAAAAAAAAGTTATAGGCTTTCCTCCACCAGGGAAGGCAACAGGTAATTAAAAACTCAGGATCAATGATGAAACTAGAACAATTGAGGGGTGGGGAGGAAGATTTTTTTTAAAAAAAGTTAGAACCAGATTCAAAAGAAACTTCCTACCTACTGGAGCAGCAATATTCTGAAGTAGAATTTCATGAGGAACAACATTAGACATTGTTTTCAAGTTTAATTTTTAATGTAACTGCATTTATATGAGCGTGCACAGATTTCCTTCCTGTCTCATAATCAAATCTTTTACCAAAAGGGATAGAATTGCAGAACAAAATAGACACAGCATATGCAGTGAATTGTGAAACTGTAGTACTGAAGCTACACTGGTTAAATTTGGTGGCTACATCTAAAGGAACAGACTTACAAACCAATAAATAAATGGCAAACATTTGTGAGCTATGTAATTCCTGGGTTGGTCACTGCACAGAGGATTCTTTTCTCCTCATTCCTTTAAAACAATGAAAGTAAACACTCAAGAAGCGTTCGTTATATCATCTAACAATCGTACTTCTTTGCTTCCATGTAGAACGTCGGGGGGGGGGGGGCGGGGGGGGAGAGAAACATCATAAAGTCACCCAGTTCATCCTCCTGCCTAAAAGCACGGTTCATGGGTCATGTACATATGTATGAATCCTAAGACATTTTGAACCTACTTAAAGATTGTTCTAGGTGGGATCTCCACAACCTCTTAAAGGCTTTGCTATCCTTACAAATGAAACCGGTTTCTCCTAGTATCCTACAGAATCCTTAGTAAGCAGCTGAAGTACTATAGTCCTACAAGATTAGTGGAGCAAAAAGTTTCCTTGCTATTCTTGCATTTGTTTTCATGTATACATTTGAATGCATCTGCACACATTTTCTGTTTTGATAAGAGCAAAATATTGCATCCTGTCCAACTTGTTATCCTCTATAGTCCTAGATCCCTGACTGTGGGACTGAGATTTAGCCAATTAGTCCCCATTCTGTACTCATTTAGTTGTTAATTCCTCCACAGGGGTAACAGTCATTATGTTTGAGTCTCTTTATCACTAAGGAACTGTGCCCCCGGTTTCAGAACATTTCCAATTTGTTAAGATACTCTAAAAATATAAGCCCATCCTTTGAAAATGACAGCAACCTTTACAAGCTGGTCTCACTCTTCAATAACTACTAATTAAGGTATTTGCAACAAGCAAACTACCAGAGATCCTGTGGCATCTCCAGTAATCTTACAAAGTTATTCTAAACCTAAAAATTCATTAAGTTGTTTCAATGCAGGAGCCTTTCATTTTTCTTTGCCACTTGCTGGCTAGCAATCTTCTGCCTTCAAGAATGTTAGGCTGTAGTTTCTAAGAACTAGTGACAAAATTTAAAATTCTAGCACAGATCAAGTACAAAATGCAATTACCAACTTTCAAGTTACAGAAGAACATA
Organism: Rhea pennata; assembly: GCF_028389875.1. Taxonomy (NCBI): domain Eukaryota; kingdom Metazoa; phylum Chordata; class Aves; order Rheiformes; family Rheidae; genus Rhea; species Rhea pennata. The sequence continues at coordinate 10,465,669 of NC_084666.1, read as the reverse complement.
AAGTGAAACTGGGAGAGAGATGACAGTATCTCAGTTACAGTATTGACTTAGAGACATAAACATTAATCTATGCATCTAGCTAGCAGCTGTGAATGAGTGTTAGCTGTCTAGCTGATCAAAGCTTTTTCTCTTTCCAAAAGTGCTTCAAATCTCTTTGCTGGGTGCACAAAGTTCCTTCTTCCTTTATTTCTTCTACTCAATCATGGAGATATTTTGTTGTATACAATCAGGATGGGGTAAGATAAAGACAACCTGATGCTAACAGAAGAGATAACAGGATAGTTCTACTTTTCTGTTCCCTCCATACCTGCAAGCAAGTTTCCAACCAAAATCAGAGCATCCTGATGTGCAGAAAGGTCCAAAGGGAACCATACCGATGAAAGGAGAGAGAGGACCATGCCAGCCATTCCAATGGTACAGCCCTTCTGAGCTTCATCTGAAGGACTTGGCTGGGAAACACTGAAAGTTTTATTGTAGAATGTTAAAAAATAACTAAGTTTAAAGGTTCAGATAAATAGCATTTGAGTAAACTAACTACTAATCTTAAAAAAAAAAATCAGTGCTATAGAAATATTCAAACTATTTGGCTAAAAAATATTTAACACTCTGGTTTGAGTTTAAAACACACACATATTTCTAACAAATTTGTATGCTTGACGAGCTTTTTTTTTTTTTTTTTTTAATAACAAATATCAAAGCTGCTAGTGACATCTACTGATAAACAGGAAGAATTAACAAATACAGTCCTAAGCTATCTCTAATTAAAATACTTGGAAATATGCAGCGTATTAATGAGAAATCTAAAGCAGTAGCACTGCAATGTAACAAGATACAAAAATTTAATCAACCAATTGTAATCAATTCTTCCTGATGTTGAATAGAGTCTGTCCAATCAAATCTTAATTTGCTGCTGCATACTATTTCCTTTACAATATTTTTAAAATCATACTGTCCCACACAATACAAGTTTCAAAAAGAACAGGCATAGTTCACCAGAAGATGTTTGTGAGAATACCATGTGAATCATACACATTGCTCCAAAGACGTTAAGACTTGCACAACACTACCAGCTTTCTCTCAGAGCAGCACTTTAAGCAACCTCTAAATAAAGGAGTTCTTTTAAGGGTTTTTTCTTTTGTAATTCAAAATCTTTCAATCTAGTGCTTTGGTCTAACACCACAAGAACAATTTTATTAAGCGTAACTTACTTTGACAAAGCTGCACTAGCAATATACACTGCCTTTCATTCAAAATCAAATTTATGTTTTAATATGCAAGTGTTGCTTATTTTAGGCAGAACTTCAGAAAAACATGAATTAGTCTCTGCTGGATTGTACAGAGATGGAATGCAGCAGCTCCATTACTTCTCTTTTTATTATAATTTATTTAAGACCAGATGAATGTCAACACGTCAATCAGACAAGAATTTTAATAAATTATCACGTTCACATTACACAGCACTAGACACCAAAACTTATTATCTACTGTAAGAAACTCATATTGCACAAAAAAATAACAATGCAAATCAATATGAGCGTGGGGAAATTTGCAAAGAAGGAATTAGAGGAAAGGGCAAATTCTAAGTCATTGCATCACCCAGGATTACTACATCCTGCAGCATTTTTTAAGGCAGGTAGAACAGAAGACACATTGTTGCAATTCTATGAGAATAAGGAAGGTATATTCAAAATAAAACAAACTAGCTTCGCAACTGAGAGAACAAAGCTTAGAGAATGCTAAAATTGATTACAAACAGTGCAAATGAGAAACAGAGACCCAGATGGCCACACACAATTTATTAAATAACCAGTCCTAACTCTAGAAGCACTCCGTGTTTATTTTTTGTCTTCCGGATAGGCACTGCTCAAATTTGCACCTACCCTAGTTGTTAAGAGACAAGACATCTTAAAATGCATATGCAGAGCACATCACACTGAACAGCTGGACTAGTAAGTGTCACTAATTTGCGTCTGGCAAGGAAAGAAAGGATATTTTGCTCTAGGTGATCCTGCTGAGCAGGGAGGTTGGACTAGATGATCTCCAGAGGTCCCTTCCAACCTTACTGATTCTATGATATTGCTGATAAGCAAAGCATCAACTTCCTTTTCATAAGAACAGATTTTACAATAGAAATTCAGGATACTAAGAGTAAAATCAGAGTAGAGACACCTCTTGCAATTTAGACAAAGAAAAAGTAGACAGTGTCTTTGGAAAGAGGAGCACATAGTAATGAAAAATTATTTAAATATGAAGAGACCTAAGCAACCGAAGTACACAGACTCAAAAGCAGTACATACATCTCAACAATTATGTAACAGAGACTACATGTGACTGAATTTGGTAAGAGCAGACAGATGGGAACCGCAGGAAACAGCAGGACAGCTAACATTTATTAACAACTCTCTAAAATGTAACCAAAACAACAACAGATCAACACAAATAATGTTATGTACCCCCAAGCACCCTCCCCCCCAAAATTCACACATGCTAAGCAGCTTGTTTTACAACTTGTGGTACAACACCTTGATAGCCAAATGCAAGATCAAAGCTTTAGAGCTGTCAACTGTATAGCTAAATTTGAAAAGTTTCTTCAGAATATAAGTACTTTGGGACCATCATATATTACCTACATAACACATACATAAGTTTTATAGGCACCTCATTTGCTGTTCCTACCCAGCGCAGGTAACAAGAACAACTTAAATGGATGTGCCACTTCTACAGTTGTAAAAGCAAGTATGAACCAGCTTCCTCTACACACCGTTTCCAGCATGAACACGAGATCGAGGTGAAAAAGATTTTGAAGAGATAATACAATATGCTCAACAACTTGAAGACACACGTTTCTTTAAAAGCATGGAAAATTTCTCCTACTACCTCTCTATCTCCATTTGGTAGACACCGACTTTACATACCTTTTTATTACAGTAGCTGCAGCCAACCCCTATGATACACGCTGCGGTTCCAGAGATGACAGTGCTGACACTTAATATGACGACAACCTGATCTTATACCCTTCTGTATGAAGTTTTAAAACAGCTGCTAAGACAAGCTTAACAGCAAATATCTAAAATAGAACTTCTAATACCTGAGTGTTCTCTGTTTTTGTAAACATGAACACTAGAAGCTTGAATACTGAATGAACGAACATACCCACAGTGCCATCCCACGCTCCAGGTGCAGACTGGAAATGTTGTAGAGAGAAGACACAAAGCTTCACAGCAGCCAAACTGAAAAGTCAAGACAAGTCAGAATCAATTTCATCAATGGAAGAATTAGTGTGCATGTGTGCAAACACACACACGCACAAACAGAAAAAAGCCTATCACACCACACCTTACGTGTGGGAATTAACACTGTTATATTTAACATATTTAATTATATTTAACACTGTCCTGATACCAAAGCTATGGATACACATAGCCAGAAAAAAATTTCAACTAAAGAAAAAAGTCAGTTGCTACAGTGTCTAAGAAATCTTACTGTAAGTGCTCTTGTAGTGGATGTTGTCAATGCATGGGAAATTGCTCCAATAACCCTTGAAAGATTGTTTTCCATAGTGACATCTGTTGGACTGTGCAGCATACTGTAACCTCTGTATGTTCTGAAATAAAAATATTTATACTACTAGGACATGTACTTAAGAAGCTAAACAACACTTTAATCAGAAATGATTATGGCTTACGTTACTATTATGCATTTTATAGATAACTTGTTAAAATTAATTAAAAAAACAAGTGCATTCTAAATACCGTATAAATATACTTTAATAGTTTTGCATCTCTACTTCATGATTAGATGATTATAAATCATCTAATTTTTTAGCAAACAGTAAACCAATTCAATATCCAAACAGGTTCTCTAGAAATCCCCACTAATTTAGCATTACATTTTGCTTCTGCTTGAACTCATCTAACATTTTTGCACATTCAAGCTTGTGATTATTACTGTAGCATTAAAAAGAGCTATTTTGTATTTGAAAGAACATATTCCCTATGAAGTTCTGTTGTGGCCATACTATTATATATAAATCTGAGTAACATTATCAAGATCCTGTATGGAAAAGTTTGTATAATTAAAAATTCACATGACAAATTGACAGAAGCAAAGAGCCCATACATATATACAACTCTCTGTCTGCAAGACTGAGAACTATCCGGCAACAAAGAGACAGCAACGAGATCACATTATCAATATTAAAATTATTTTTTAAATTATACTGGTAGTACAGATTTTTGCAATTACAGTCATTAAATAAGGATGTGAACAGTTAGAAATCATGATCAATATACCTGAAGAACAATAATGCACACTTATGATTAGCTTACAAAGCTGCACCTGAGCAATTTAATGGGTAAACTGGATGACTATGGGATCAAGAGAAGATGTTAATGTTTATCACAGAACAATAATATCCTATGATCAGAGTGTGAGCATATCACTACTGAGTCTCATGTCAGTTTATCCTTCAGACCTACACCTGTTTCCGAGCAGCCTAAGACTATTGCAGAAGCTTTTACAAATTGGAGAGACTATGCATAAGCATATGAACTTGCAGGACCTAAATATGATTTCTTCGCTGTGAGAGCAACAGAGCACTGGCACAGGTTGTCCAGAGAGGTGGTGGACTCTCCTTCTCTGGGGATCTTCAAGGCCTGCCTGGATGCAACCCTGTCTACCGTCCTCTAGGTGACCCTGCTGAGCAGGGAGGTTGGACTAGATGATCCCCAAAGGTCCCTTCCAAACTTACTGATTCTATGATCCTATGATTTTAGGTGTTTTGAATTAAATTTTAAAATGAGACGAACCACATACTGTACCTGGTGATAGTGCTCACTGCAAAGTGAGATGGAGGCTGTGTTTCATGCATGAGTAGTTTCAGGTAGACACTGCTTTGATCTCTTGCTACTGCCACAATTGGATCAGCTTGTCCTTGGTCGCAGTTATAAAACAGCTTTGGAACCAGCCTTAATGACAATTGTCAAAAAAGGGAAAGTATTATTCAGAAATGTTTCTATATACAAAAAAAATGTTTCTATATACAGAAAGCTACATGCATCTGATTGTAATTCAAAACTGTTAATAAAACTCACATTGGCCTAATCATTATGCATAATTCACGTGACTACATTTTATTGTAAACCAAAGGGTTCAAATTAGGACAAAAGAACTGTTCTACATATGTTAGTTCAAAAAATATATGCTACAATGACCTGAATGTATACTGCAATGCAATATACACTACAGCAGTGCAAAAGTATATAACAATCTCTGCAGCACTTCTCTCTCCATGCTCCCCTACCTCCACAGGTATCTTCCCCATTGACACCCACGACAGCTGAAAATTAACTAACAGTAAATGTCACATTTTTGGACCATCTGATTTTATTATGCTGGAAAATTTAAAACACACAATAAAATTAATTCTACTTGAACAATAATATTTTCAGCTTATGCAAAACTGAAAAGCTACAAAACACATCTATAAGCTCACTGACAGCGCATCCAATTAATGCCCATTCTGTCTGTTTCAAGAGGCTTCTGTGAGCCTGTAAACTAACAACTTTCTTGGGAAAGTAAGTCTCTCCTCTTCTTCCAATACATATGCAATACACAAAGTTGACATAAACATAGAGAAAACTGACTAATAACAAACTCAGTTTAACAAAATAACTTTATTTCCAAATCATGTCCCTGAATAAGAGCAATTAATACTAAATACAATGCAACAGTTATGACTTCTTTGCCAATTGTCCTTTATGTTATTAGGAATGGATAGCAATAGTCTGAAGAACTAGGAAAGACTCCTCTGACAAAGTATTCTAGGAATTCAATAGTGGGTACCTCAAATTAAATGTAAAAGACAAGACCTTGAACTCAAATAAATTAAACTACCAAGTTGTTATTACTGTTTAGCGCCTTCATTGGGATACCAATTAAAACTAATGGATTAACAGCAAACATCTGTTTTTTAACAAGATTAGCAGTTTACTATAATCAATGAGCATGGAACATATACTATTCATAATCATGTGGACCCTACAGTGATCAAGTGTGAGCAAGGCTCACTAAAATTGCTAAATTTTAAGCCCATTAACTACTGTCAGGATAAATTGTCAGCTGAACAAATCACTTCACCATCCAGAAGACTTGAGGAAGATGCAACTATATTACTCAGAATGTAATATAGTTAAATATAATTGTAATAGTATAAAATCAAAGCACAACTATCTGATGCTTAAGAACAATGCACATTTCAGATATCAAAAACTGTGTGTATCTCCTATCCCCCATTCAAATAAAATAAAACCCACTAAGCACTAGTTGTGGACACAATAACACGCAAATATCTTTCTGAACGCCTTCGTTTTAACAAATACCTCATCAATGAAGCTGCAGCTACATGTCGTACTCTTGGATCTTCATCTCCAAGCAGGTAGATTACAACGTTATTGAGCACTCTCTCCTGAAGTTTTAGGAGCTAGGAAATAAATTAGCACCAGAAAGTTCACTGAATGTTTTCATCATTCAGACCACACTTAAATTCTTAACAAGTGAAATTTCTTCCGTTATCCTAGTTGGTAAGGTGACACTTACTTCCACATTGATGAATAGACCATGTTGATACTTTATAAATCTTTTTACATTTCTAGGAAACACACACACAAACCACTATAATATTTATATCTTAGTAGTAAAGTATCTTTCCAATTAAATATCAGATCTTAGAGTATTAGTCTACTTATGTAAACCATACTTGTAACATACCAGTGTTTACAGAATTTAAACATCAAGTGCTGAGATGGCATTCCTGCCTTAACCCAGAACCACAGAAGATTGACTAAATACTAATTTACTTACACCAGTATAATGATGACCACCTCTGTGCAGGCTGTCTGCTTTTCCTTCCAAGAAACTGACTAGACTATGATAAAAAAAAAGAATTTGAGTAATCAGCACCATAAATGTAGGGAGTAAACATAACTTTAGCTACCTTTGGAAGGCAAGCTACATGCTAAACTATGATCTGGCTAGCCTAACAGAACAGTTTTATTTCTTTAATTAAAAAACATGATTTATACATTAGGATTGTATTTTTCTCATGCAGGTTAAATCAGATTCCTTTGAAAAGAAGGTAACACATCCCAAATTGCACTATTCAGAAAGAGTCTAATTTTGTATGAATAATGATAGAGTTTCACAAAAAGATTTTTTGTCTTTCAGCTTGGAAAAACCCATAGAGAATGAGAGAATTCAGGAAAAAGCAAATGAAATTATTTCAGTACAACTGAAAAACTTAGAGGAGAGTTATCAAAAATGGAAAACAACCTTTGTTTGATCAAGGACTTCTTTACTACATGAAATCCAAATTAGGTTCTAGATTATACAATCTGATTATAGATTTTTAGAAGCTAAGATAAAACAAACTAAGCACAGTGCTACTAGGATTGGACTTGGTAGTGAAGTTAGTATTAGCTTCCTACAATCCATATTAGGAATTCAAACATTCTTAATATGATTGATTGGTCCACATTACTTTTATGAAACCCATTAATTTTTCAGTAAGAAACCTCCCCGTTACGCTCCCACCCTCCTATACACAGTTGCTTGGCACTGTAGCTACAATGCCCATAGAAAAATACATACACTTACCGAAAATCTACCTCTGCAAGTGTTTCCAGGAGTTCTGTTCTTACTAGCCAATATGAGCTATTCCTCAACGTAAGGAGGTCAATAATTAACTGTAAACCTAGTTCACTGTAACTGCTACTACATAAGCTCATGATGCAATGCTAAAAAGAAAAAACAAAAATGTTCAGCTATACTATAGAACCAAAGAACGTAAACTACCACAAAAGTTATTTTATTCATACCTCTATTTTAATGGTTGTTCAACAAATTTTAGACTGGGGGGGTCTTCGCAACCAAGTTATGGAACTCTATTCCCATGTCTTATTTTAGTATGTGAAAACATTTTCTTTCTTGAGGATTAATACCCACAATGCATTTCTGCCAAAATGGGGAAAGTCTTGTAACTACTGAATATTTAAAAGGAAAGTAGACATGGCTAATGGTAACTCCAGGTTACCTCAACCACATTAGGTATAAAGATTAAAAAAAGAATTTTAAAAATAAAGTCAAAATTCACTGGCATTTGTTGCCTGAACTGAACAACATCTAGTAAGTCTTCCAAAAAGGTGATTTGTCAGTGAAACTGCTAGACACAAACAGTAAGATCACAGAACAAAATATTAAAACAGTATCAGTAAATGGGGGTGGGGTGGGGTGGGGGGAGGGGATATTCCACATTTCTGCACCATTGTAATTTGCTAATTGGGTGTCCTTTACTCAGCTGTATCACTTGAAATTATACTTTCCTTACACTGAATTACATGTACTAAAAGCTACACCTTGCTTCACTGATCTATAAGCAGCAACAGAATCAGCAACGCTGTGCTTTTCCCTGCTGTCTTAGCTTACCTAGGCCACTGATCTGTCCTCCTCTCTCTTTTTTCTTCTATTTTTTTTTTCTGGAAATTTTCCCAAGTAAAGACCTTGCCCGTTCACCTCTGTTTCTTCATACGACACCTTCTATGGTGTTCTACATTCTGCTCGGAAATTAAACTATTATCTCTACTTTGAGAGCTGCCAGATGCAACCTTCACCCAAATTAAAATACTTACTTCTTTTATTATTTCAAGAAATAATCACTATCACTTGTCATTTCTCATTTTTTTAATTAGTCGCTAAATGTAGACTATGTCCAGAGATTATACATTCACACTTCCGTATTCAGACTAGATCTCCCATATATCCAAAGCACTCATCCTACTTTTGGGTTTATGTACCATTACAGCTCATTCCTGTACATTTATGATGATATGAAATCTAATCTTTAGAATACTGCTTAGCAATCCGACCAATAATCGTTTTCTAATTGTTCCTTCATTTCTCTGCCTGGATTCATGCTTTCTACAACACTGTTCTGGGGCAATCAGTCATTTTTTGCTCCACGTTTATACATTTGAGTATAACAGTATTGTAGCCGATGACTAAGGCCCCTATGATCTGTAGTGCTGCAAGACAATCACTGCTTTTCCTTACCCTCACAGCTGTACAAGCCAGTTTGCATGTAACAGAGGATTCATCTTTCAATGTCTTCTGTAATAGAGGTATGCAGTCTACCAAGGAAAAGAGATTTCCTAACAAAAAAGGAATTCAGAACATGAAACAAAATAAAATTTTTGGCTAAGTTAAAAAAAAAAAGACAGACAAAAATCTTATTTTTATTTTATTTTTACCTGTTAAGCTTCTGACAGTTGTTAGCCATTTTTCCACATCAAAGCGGGACTTAATTAGAATAGAGTTGACAATTGTTCCACAGAGAATGGCAGTAGCTCCTCTAATCTGGGGATCTCCATGGTCAATGTAGTTCAGAATATCTGATACATATTGCTCCTCTTAAAAAAAAAAGTTACAACTACTTTATTTTAAAAATACTAAGATTAAATTTAACTGCTAATCTCCGAATACAGCAGTCACACAGTTAACTTACAGGTTGAGACATGGAAACAATTCAGATCAGCATGTCCATTATTTCAGTCAGGATGACCTTTTAGGGAAGAATCTCACCTGCTTTGACTAAAAACTGCTGAGAATTTGCATAGCTTTTTTTTTTTTTTTTTTTTTTTAAAAAAAATATTAAATGCAAAATGCTCTGGGGGCATTAGAATAATCTAAGAGGTTTTGGTCAATCCTCTAGTTTAGCCACTATCAGTATCAAACCAAATACTTCAAAATCCTGCAGCTCACACTGTTATTCATAGAAGTGAACCTAGCAGCCTATAAAGCAATTATAAAATGGTCTTAAATAAATCAGAAGAAACCATTTTTAACAGAAACAAACCACTTTTGTATAGCAGTTGTGCTAAAACAACTTCAAGTTGTTTGAAGCTGTACAAGTCCGTCCACAGAGCTTGAGAGTCTGATTACAAAAAAAACAAAACAAACAAACAAAACAAAAAAAAAAAAACAAAACCCAACACTCGAACAAGTGCACTACTTTCTATAGCCTAGTTGCCAGTGGCTCTGTAATGGACAGTGCTAATGTATTTGAAACTAGTCCCATATTACACATCTGCAAATATTAAATTGGATTTAAAGAGTTTTTGGTAGAGATGATGCCTCACTTACTTGAAAATCCAAACACATTATAATAAATAAGATAAAATAATAATAAGATGATGTAAACAACAACATACCATACTCTTCTCCCATGGCTTCGAGTGGTGTCTTATACAGTTTGCTGAAGAAAGCCTCAGGGTGAAGGGCAACAGCTGCTCCAACACAACTTACTGCTAGGGCTTTTACACTGACTCTCACATCCCTATCAGGAACTAAAGCTGGGGAGAGGAAGGAAAAAAAAAGCTTAAGTTAATTAGTAACTCTAGATGGTATAAACAGTTTAGCCTGGACAAAAAAAATTTGTTTTGATTTTGAAGGCAAAACAAGTAGGCCTTGTTACCAGAAGCACTAATTATATACCACATTACCACATTCTAAAAATAAATAAATAAATCTATCTGCTTCAAGTTACAATACTGCTTGTCCAAAAGTTCTGCATTAGAAAAACACATTAAGACTTCAGGAAAGAAAAAAAAAAAAAAAAAAAAAAAAAAAACTCACTTCACTCATATCACTTCACTTCAATCATAAACAACGACACACACAAACACCCTTGTGATACAGACTCAAGTGAAAAAAAGGTAGAACTAACTAGATAGAAACTATTAACATTTTACATCTGTCAGAATCAGTTCCCTGAGGGTACCACAGGTATAAGTGTTTTCAGTGATTAGATCAGACAACATAAGTAAGGTTGGAAAAAACACCTGGCTTTCTAATAAAAACACTACTTTAGCAACAGAGCAACTTGAGCCTTGTAGAACATATGTACATGTATATGCAAGTCAGCTAAGAAAAGGTCGTTTGCAAAATGCTTTTATAGTTGGAGAGAAAGTCTATATTGCTACATCAACATCCTCCAGCACATAATTTTTTCTTGAAGATACACCTTTCTAGATTCATACCACCAAAGCTTTAAGAAATAAGAAAACAGTTGAAGGAAGTACAGTTGCATGAAAAAATATTTGCTACATAGGTGCCTAACTTCGATGGAAGCCAACATAAGTCACGCATTCTGTTGAGACAGCCTTTCTGAGAAGCCATTGAAATACAGCTTTATAAACAGAAATAACACTACCGGTAAGAGGTCTGCATTAAATAAGTAAGGATAAAAACATATTCACCCTTTCTAAAAGGAATTACAGATATTAGAGAAAGGGACAGTTTCTTAGAAGGAAAATGTCCCTATTTTTAAATGAAGGCTTTCAGTAGCTCATGTGCTACACATCATGCTCAGTTTGGATCAAAATCATACTGGGATAACCATCACCTATTTTTAAAAGTTTTTTTCATTATCACACATGGAAAATCCAGTCAAAAAGAATGGCCACACTAACTTACACAGATGCTATAAAATGTTAGAAAAAAATAGCTGGAACTCCAAATTCAGCTATGTCTTTGAAAACTTTACATCAATTCTCCTCTTTACTACAGCTAAACCATTTAACCTTCAGAGTTACATTTCCCAAATACTGTTTTGCTTGTTTGTATTTCCTCTACCTGAAGTATATTCAAAAAAAAAAACAACACTGAATTAAAACATCAGTTGAGTAGTAAAACTAAAAAATACACTTTTTAATCTTGTTTTAATTATCACAAGCTTGGTATTCTAAATATAACTAATTGATAAAGAATATTAAAACAAGTATCTGAGAGGACTACATTCTTCTAAACTTTTTAGGAATTTCTGTAGAATGGACTGCATCTCAGAAAAGTATTTCTTTAGCTTTTACTATGGTATTGGTATTTTTATAACAGACAAGTTGAGTGTTCTGAAGTAACTGATTAAAAGCAAATATTGGTATTGGGCTGTCTTGCCAGTTTCACACAATCTATAAGTGGCCTCACAAAAAAATTAAAGGTGTAGCAATTCTAAAAACTCATCTCTAGGGAGTTCTTTTTTTTTGACATGGTAAATGTAACCAGATATTTGACAAGAAAATTACAGTAGCACCTTTTTTTTTTATTTTAAGAAGCCAAATGGTTCAAAATTGGATTCCTTACAAAATGACATAAGTGTCTAGGCATTTTTACGTTTCTCTGTACTCTATTGTAATCATTTAAACCAGTGGTTGTCATAGAAGCAGCAATCAAAATTCCTCAGTAAAATGAGTTTAAAAACTTGGCAGAATAAATTGATCACATTTACAACATTATACACTGGACAAACAATTAACCAATGAGCCTTGAACAAAAACTTACCTCCCTTCTCCCCAGTAAGTAAGAAAGAGGCTGACAAAAGTCTAACACAGTGCACTAAAGGCGCAGAGTTCCCATCGGTATAGTGACCTATGTCTCCCTTTACTCTGGAAGGCTATTGAAAGCAAATCACAGGTGTTACACAGATACAAATTATTCCTCAATTTAAACAAAAATTAAGCACAACTAAATTTTGAAGTACTGCGCAAAGCAAAAACTATAAAGTTTATATTATAAAATATGTTAAATACATATTGCAAAATGCAGTCTTTGATGGTTTTGGAAAGTTCACCTCTAGTATCAGAATCACTTTAATTTTAATCACAGAAACTACAATAGTTACAGTAGATTTCTAAATTACCCAGACTTACTGCTTGTGTCTGAAGCAGTTTGAGAAACGACTTTTTTGTCACTGAGTAATGACCTTTAGAAGCATTGTATGAGAGGCAATTAATTCTTAAGTTGTTTTCAAAGAAAGGCTTCTTTGGCAAAGGCAATCTTTTGCACTTTTTTGATCTCCACAACAGGCCAACCTGATTTAACTGTCTGCTGCAAATCCAACTCTCCATTTTCCCTTGCTCAGCATAAGGTTTAATGCTGAACTAAAAACCCAGAGAATGACACGAACCTCTGTGCAGAGAAACAGCTCAGACAGGCAGAAGAGAATCTCTGAGGAGTCTTTCCCTTATACAACTAGCAACCAGCACAAAGATATTTCAGACAATAATCTGAAGTCTCAGTGCACCCTGCCAAGGCATAGACGGGGGGGGGGGGGGGGGTTTGCCTTCTCCTCAGCAGTTTTGCTGCCTTCAGTTTCACAGATTAAGTGTGCATCCAGTTTTGCTTTTGTTGGTGGTGCATTCATGATATTAACACTTGTCTATCTATCTCATGTTAAAAAAAAATTTAGGCTGCAACTTAGACTTATTATTCAACCTTGGTTGTTTCATCCTATAATGAAGTATACTACATACATACATTTCCTATACCTATCACTAATTTACATGAATTCTCTCTCTCTCTTTTTTTTTTTTTAAAAAAGCTTAGTTGCTTTAAACTTTAAACCAGGCTATTGTGACCACATCTCACCTTATTTTCATGATCACTAGGATCTGCTGCTTCTTCTTTTGATGTAAATTTATCCACACTGCTATCAGAAGGCTGCCTACTATGGCTCATGGTTTTCAACAGGTGAGGCTGCTGAACAGCTTTAAAAAAAGATAATTCATGAAATACCATTTTAGAGGCAAATTAAAAGCAGTTTAATTGAGCTTCATTGTAAAAACATGAACAATGAATTAGCACTGATCTAAACAAGCGATTCATTAGAAGTGCTGAAATATGTTATTTTACATTTCCACCTGGATTTTTGCTTCCCATATCCATTAAGAGAGCTGTCAGTCCTCTAGAAGTTACACAGCGCCTGCAGCAGCTGCCTTGAAGATACCAATTCTGTATTTTTTTTTAACCATTATTTATTTATTTATTTATTTATCAACATACCAATTGAAGAATTTCTGAAAGACTCTGATGAATCATCTTGGAGAATATTTGCAGCCTCATCTTCCTCATCCTGCAGCTGCCCAATCTGCATACCAGAATATTGGCTTTCAGTACCCTCCAAAACCTACACAGTGCAAAGACAGGACTTAGAATAATTTAGTTTAACACACAGTACTGAATCTCAAACATGCAGTAATCTTTACTCTGCAGTAATTCTAGCAATTTAGAAATAATTCCAAGCAAAGTAAGCATGATACATATTGGCATATAGCTGTACGCAGGTCCCGAAGCAGTTTTCCTCCTTCTCAAGCGTTTAAGCTGTTAGGGCCCATGGTTACATCTGAGTCTCCCACTTGAATCACGAACCTGGATGCTAAGACTGAGAAGGTCAAATACATGGTGCATCGCCTTCTCTTCAACTACCACTGCTTCCTTATTCTAAAAGCATAGTTGCCTCTCATTTCAGAAGTTTCTAAACACTATCACTATCTTAATAGTTGCAAACCATAATCAACAGCTTCACTGTCACAACTTGAATGTGTCCCAAAAAGTCTTGTGTCAAACACTACATGTTCAGAACGAGTAAAGTTACAGGAAAGTCAAATGGGGAGCACAGTATACAATAAAAAAGTAAAAAAGTAGGTTGAACATATTTTAATTCCTTCATTCTATAATCAGAGTCCACTAAAATGGATACTTCTGAAAGAGTTTGACACTTAGTACCAATGTATTTTTAATGAAATACGTAAAAATAACCATAAAAGTGATAACCATACTAAGAATAAAACATGAAACATTTCATTGTAAGATTATTGGAAGATAAAAGATACTACTACAGTTATTCCCTGACTGTAGAAGCATCTGGAAATTGTTAGTCAAAAAAGCCCATGTGTGGGCAAAAGGGATGACCCTTAGTTGTCAGTAGAACTTTATTTGTAACTACTGCTTATAAATTGTATACAAACTGTCTGACGTGCCTAACAGTCAGACAAGAATTTAAGAAATGCAACTTGCCAATAAGTACCTACTCCTTTTAGCCCCTGCACTGCTTACATTATAGTCAGAGCACCTACTGTCACTCCTTTGGTTCTCAAATCCTCACACTTACAAGAGTTTATGCTTGTCATAATTGTAAATTAACCATTTTTAGTAACTGACATTTAACTCTTCCAAAGTTACCATTAGCAAACTTAAGTCAGAAGATGGACAATATCTGAAAACAGAATTGAAAAATACATTCTAAATGTTTGCTCTTTTGAATTTTCTGGTCTCTCTCCAGTTATATTTTCAATGTTTTTATTACAACCTCACAGCATATTTGCCCAGAAGAGATGAATTTCTTAAAATAGCTATAGCATATAGTTATTTCAGGCACTTATTAGATACATAACTGCTACGTTAGCAAATCAAGCAACATTTGGCCAGTATAGGAGAAATTCATAAGCTGGAACAAAAAGAATAAAAATGAGTTCTGTTGTCAAGTGAGAATGCATAGGCAGAAGAAAATGTGAAATACTAGGTTTCAAAATACTCTACCATTCCAAATAGAACATTCACCCTTTAACACTTCCATTAGCCCCTCTATACCTAAAAAAATAAAAAAATAAAAATTAAGTAATGTATCTATTAAGAAACTAAAGGATGTGCTAGTAAGAGGAGACAAATACGTACAGCCTTTGATACTGACATTCTTCCAGTGAGTGATAAACTTTTGGCATTTGCCTTCACTGACCAGACCAATTATAGTAGTCTTGTTTTTAATGACTGCTGAAGTGAAAGTGTTAAAAGGAGGTCAGGCTCTCCAATAAAGGTGTGAGCTGCTGACCTTTCCCTTGTTACTAGCTGAGAATAGAAAAGTAAAAGCCGAGCAAGTAGATGAATCCAAGTCTGAACCCTTCATGGAAGGGCTCCAAGGTATGTTGGGCCCCTCAGTAAAAGAACATCCCCCCTCCCCGCCCATTGCACACTTACAATTTCAGAACTGTCCGAAGGGGTTACAGCAGAGTCTGGACCTTCTGTAGTAGTCTGAGAGCTATCGCTAATTGGTGAGGAAGCCTGTGTACCATCATTCAAGTCCATAGTGGGATCTGATGGGACAGCACTGATTTGGCTGGAGCTTCGGCTAAGCACATCATCATCTTCTCCCTCAGTAGCTGTACTGGTCAAATCACAGCTTGTCAGGTCTACTGAGTCTGATTGCAACGTATGTTGTGAACGTGGCTGCTCAGTAATGATATCATGTCCAGTAGGATCAGCAGCTGAACTCACTGCTGACCCAGTTGTTGATACACCAGATGAAGAAGCTAGTTCACTGCTTATCTCACCCTTCATAGAAGCTGCAACACAAAGACACTAATGAGCCAAAAAGTGTTCAAACTTATGTTTAAAGGTATCCATATCAAGAGTTAAAAACTCTATTCATATTAAGTTACTCTATGCAAAGTTTGTAACTAAGTAGTTAAACTACAGGTAGGGAAATAATTATCCATACCTCTTTTAGCAAGTCTCCTCGCTTTTATGCTGTTCTATCTATATCTAGCAGCTACATGTAACAGCTTTCCAGACAAAGCTTTCTATTTATTTATTTATTTTTGCGATCAGGCTCCAGTTAATGAGGTAAGTTTAAGCTTTATACACATGGGCCACCGTGGTTTGGAGTAGCTGGGCACTCAAAAAGCTTGGTAACAAAAGCCAAAGTCACCATGAAACGTCACTTTTATATTTTACATAGGAGTAATAGAGTGAATTTACAATGAAACAATGCACATTCATTTCATTGCTGAAAGGAAAAACACCTACCTGTAAAGGATGCAGAGCTGACATCTGATCGAGATTCAGAATCATCTTCCAAACCTTCCTCTTCACCAAGAAGTATTTTACCTGAAAAATGGCAGAGTAAATACATTTAGTTTTCCAATATTATAGTCAACTTGAAATGCTGAACATTTGAAGTCAGTTAGATGTGAAAACTATTTTTTAAAAGTTTATCTGATTTATTTTTCAAAGCTATGACAGGCAACAGAGGGAAGAGAGAAAGGAACGAAGAAAGTGAGCATCCAGCCTCTCACTATCTGGTAAGGATAGAAAAGGACAGCAATAACAAGCAGACACATAATTAACTAACTTCATCATAACAGTTTGGGAGACAACTTATGACCTTATTTATTCCAGTTAATTTTATGGACTATGTTTAAGCCACTGCTAATTTCTTCCAGCATGTCCTATTGCTGAGGGCTAGATGGCTGGCACCTGGATGTCTGCCCAAAGGGCTCAAAGGGACATTAAGCACGATATATAATTGAATAACCTCTCCCTCTTTAAGGCTACAAAAGCTACTGATCAAAGGCTACTGGCACTTTGGGGCCTGTAACTCCAATAAAAACAGAATGGAAAATGCTTACAGGAAGAGTAGAACAGACTAGAAGCACAAGACAAGACGAGTGAGAAAAGATGAACTGTGGACAACAATCATTAAGATTCAGGGGCCACTAAGCCAAAAATACCTTTACAGAGACTTTAACCATAGGAAAAAAAAAGAGAACCACTGATAAGCCAACACAACAATCTCAGAACTCACTCAGTTTAATATCTGTTTAAAACAGAAGCAATGGAGAGAGGAATATATCTGCAAACATATACTCCTTGGGAGTAAAACAAGGATGCAACTGCACTGAAAAGGCTGTAATTGGGAGAGGATACAGATCAAGCACAGAGGGAGCAACTGAGCCCATCTTTCTGGATCTCACAAGTCACTTGCTGAGACATACACATTTACGACTACTCACTAGAGATGAGACTGTTTTACAATTTAAAATAAGCTTCACTGGTGGTCCAAGATCTACCATGCAAAATATCAATGTTTTGACAACTCTAGATGAATTCTTTCCTATCTCATTTCTGTGTTTCTAGAGTTACAAGTGCAGGAAAGCATTAACAGATTTTTGTATTCACTTTATCACAATTGCTTTCACATGTAGAAAAAATACTGTAGATTTGTCTTCCTCTAGAAAAAGATGTATTTTATGCTATTCAAACCTGTAGTTAAGGCAGAAAAGTAACCATGACATTTTGATGCACATTCTATGTACAATAAAATATTATAGAAGTACACATTCCTACAAAACAACAAGTAAACTCCTGCTATGAGTTCCCAACCAAAAGCATAAAAGCTAGTATTTTCTTTTATGTTCTTTCCCCAATTTAGATATATTTCATTGAAATAAGCCAGGACAGTCTTCAGTTTTCCACGTAGCTGATCACCTTTAAAAGTAAGAAAGAAAAAAGGAAGGATACTGAAAAACACTTTATTAATATAGTATATTAGCCCTTAAATGCTTAGATAATTATATAAAACAAGCCACAAAATAGCTTTCTTTTATTTTGAAAAAAATTAACACTTAAGATGCAGACATAGGCCTTCATTCAGAAGATGAATTTTCAGCCTTTTTTGCAAAGAATTTTTTGAAGCTGGAATGTAAGTAAACCAACACAGGTGAGCTCCTCAAAACTAAAGTTCGTATGAAGCAGAGTGACCAAAAAAGGTATGGAATATTTGAGTTTAGAAGTCAGGATCACCTGCTTCAGTAGATCTGTTTCACTTTACACAAGTTTTACCTATTGCTAACGGCAGAAGCCTCCTGATAGTAAACTGACAGTAGACTGATTGTAAAACCATTTCAAGAAGGAACTGTGAATACACTTAATTCTGCCCTCCATTCTACGATGAAGAGAAGGAAATGAACAATTTGAAATTTAAGATTAAATCTGTACAAAGTACAGAATCCTGATCAGAGTTCTTCAAATTCAATTACATCAATTTTTAGACAATACAATTTCACATCAAGAAGATGGAACCTGATAGTTCATGTATTTTACCACCCAGTGAAGAAAAAGATTACTGTTTTAATATATACTTTAATTTACAGTTATAATACTTCAATGTTTCATTGAAGACCACTGACACATTTTAAATATCAAAATGTTAATTTTAACACTACACTTTAAAATTGACAGGAGTTGTTATTCTGTACTGTTACATTCTGTCCCACCTTTGGATATTGCACCAATGCCCTTCTCTTTTCAGAATACCCTTTCTTTCACTCTATCATTTCTAAGTTAGTGCTTAGTGTTGCAGTGGTAGCTTCTGTGTCTTTCAAAACTACCACTTTTTCACATTTAAGTACCTTTTTATAGCAAAAAGGCAAAAGATTTCTTGTATGCACAGAAGAAAGACAGGAAGACATATTTGGTTAAAAAGTGTAAGGCAGGTACTATAATAGTCTTTAAAGTCTGTATAATACTACTTAGTCTTACACTATTTTTCTTTGAATAAATTTCTTTTAATAGTGTTGTACCTCTCCATCTATCATCTTTGTACTGACTGCACTATATTCGTGCATTCCACTGCAGTGGCAAGATTTCATCAACCTAAAACATGTAAATGATCTGTTATACTGTCATATCTTGAGCAACTCCACTAGTGATTTTTTTTTAAGCGAAGTTTAAATGTATAACTAGACATGATGTTCTTTCATGCACAAACTGGGAAAGGGATACTTCACAGTAAGTTATGTTTTTTAAATCTTACTCACATATCACCTACTGAAGAAATCAGAATACATACTTTAAGACACAAAATGAGTACTGTTAGTCATCAAGGACAGGAAAGAAAAATAAACTAAAAAACATCATATCAAAACATGCAAACATACACGTGCATTAGTGAAAGAAGAGGAAAAAAAAACAGGCCTAACAAAACCAGGAAGGTTAACTGCTTTGTGAGTTACATTCAAGGATAAATATAACCAAAAGGAAGAATGTCCTGTTCAGAGAGATTACTTTTAGATGTGCTGTTTTAAAATGAAAATTGGATCAATATCCATCAGCATAATTTTGCCAGTGAACTACAGAAAAAAACACGATACTGTTTTGAATAGTTTCAGTGTATCTTGGTTGCAAGAAAAGAAATCTGCAATAATTTCTGATAAGATTTATATTGATTACGCTCAGCTGATAACAAGAAGGCATTTGTGAATGAAGACCAGAGTTCAGCAAGACAATGAAGTGTGTGGGCGAAATCAGAAAGGAATGCAATTAAAAATTTTGTTATTGAAAATAATCACCTTTATGCTTTCTCGCAAGAACAGGGCTGCATGAAGACCCCCCTCCAGCTGCAAATCACAGAAAGTAACACATCAGGGCAAGGCTAGAGCTGCTGAAATCATGAAGGAATTCTAATAGCCACAAATGTGATTAAAAAAGAAAACTAAAAGCCAGGAAGAAACAGCAAACCTGTTCCTTTTGAGGTTCACATCTTTTTGGATCATAACTCTCAAGAGGCTGCTGTCAAGTGACTATTATTCCATGCAGCTCACGACAAAATTTGTTTTTTTTTTTTAAAAAAAAAATTCTCTATATTTCACTGCTATGATTGCTCCTGGCTAATGAATTACCTTCTAATAGCAGCAATGTTAGAATGATCCGTTAGTTGATTACAGCAGTTCTTACAGCAATCCAACCAGAGATCCTTTTGAAATTATTAGCTAGCAGTTAAGAGACAATATTTTTTTAAGAGCATGCACTTCTCAAACAGGAACACTGAAAGCTGATTTTAGAAGTTAAGAATAAACTTAACAGTAGTGTTTTAATTTCATGCTGGTTTTGATATTCAGCAAGGAGTTCTCAGCTAACATAAATTCCAATTAGATCAGCTTTCTATAAATCAACTGAGAGTTGCCAGATATCTGATAAGAACATTAATTTTGTGAAAAAGTCAGTCAAAGTTAACTTACTCTGTATAATGAAAAAACCACTAGTACAAAACACAAATTGCAATAAATACACTGGAGTTTGACATTACACAATATACACAAATCCATTCAAAGCAAAGAAGAAAGTCTTTTACTATACCTGGAAAAAAAAAAAAGCTTTCATTCACAATTTTAAACATTTGATTTTATTCTTTATACTTTTGACTAGCTTAAGAAACAGACGCTGTGAGGTATACTCATCTCCCTTAAACTAAAATGATCAAAAATATAGCTTACCTATAAGTTCCACTATGCTCCCACTGCGGTTCCTGCTGGTAGATTCATCTTTGGATACACTGACCTGTGCAATGCCCCCAGAGGCAGTCAGGGCGTGCAGAAGTTCAGGTGGTGGCGTTCGAAAGAGCTGCTGTAATAATTCTAAAGCTCCAGTCACAACATTGTGGTCCTGATGTTGAGTGTAATGCAGAGTCAATTCATAAACCTAAAAAAACCCAATCAAGTGCTAGTTTAAGTGTCTCTGAAAACACAAGATATACAAGATACACTCATATACCACATTAAATTTCAGCAGTGCATTACATGTGACTGACACGCTTTACCTGTATCATCCTTTCCCACAAGAAAAATGTCACTTAACTCCTTTTTGGATAGAATCTCTTCATTATTCTTTTTATTTTTGTAAAAGGAGAATAAGATCAAAGAACAGTAGTAAGGTTTACACAGTTCTTTAGCTCCTCTGGAAAAACCTAGTACCTACCGCTTTTCATCGTATTTCTGATTATTAAAAATACTTATCAAGAATTCCAATCAATGGACAAAAGGTCAAATAACAGAATGAAGAGAAATTTAAGAAAAGAATTCAGCATATCCAGCACCAAACTAATGCTGTATCACACCATATGCAAGAATTCTCCTCCCCCACCCCAAACAGTACTATTCAGATTAACATTACTGTTCATTTTTCACCTGTATAAGCTGTTCTGGCGATGGTGAAATCTCCGTCTCTTTTCTTGTTACACCAAAGCTGCCTTTCAGGCTGGTATCCTTTACTTGTTGTTGCAATAAAGGTATGAGGTATCTTAGTGTAAGCAATACACCAAGAATTAAAAGAGTAGGATGATCATCATCTACGGGAACCAACAAGCCTAGTGGTACAGGGAAAAAAGTCAAACCACTTACTGGTAACAGCCAGTTTCAACACAAGTAGTATTTGATGTAGTTCCCCTAACAGCTTCTTAAAAAAATAGCCGTTAACTAGAGCATACTTTGAATGTAGACATACTTTCAAGTATTTTATCTAATATTCACAACAAAGATCTAAATGTGAGAGTGGTCAAAACACCCTGCCCTGTCTCCTCTGTTCCCTACTACTCTTTGCCCAATAAAAACACAAGAAATTTACCTTGCATAATCCCTGCTATTTCACCAAGGGATCTAGACTTCCTTGCTCCAGATTCTCCCCCTCCTCTCTCCACTTAGGAAGTTAATTGAGGCTACACACATACTTTCTCCTCCTCCTACCTGCCACTACTGTGAATGACACTGATACTCTCGTCTCCTCTCTGAAATATTGGAAACCTTGCCAATATACCTGCCTGCTAATCACAAGGAATAAAACCCAAAATACATTAAGAACAATAAGTTAAGTAACAAATCACAACATTCTAACTGAAAAATTAGAATCAATTCATGAAGCTCCTGTTACTGCTACTGTCTGAATCCAGTACCACTGGATTTAAACTATTATCTCTGAAACAGAAAAGAGTGATGTATGTGCACAGAGAAAGGAGGAGTGAGCAGAAGTACACCATTTTCAAGTCACACAGAACATGGAAAAATCACTACATGAAAGCTGTATTTTTTTACTCATTCTGAAAAGAAATACGCTTTATGCATCTACCTCTGTCCTCCTTACCTCTCATTTTCTAATATAGTCTATATATGAAAGAATCTCTTATCAGTGCCACAACTGAGGCAAAAGTTCCCACTGAAATTAGTGCAAGTCTCTCATCATCAGTTCTACAAATCCCCAAAGACTGTGCAAACTTCCCAGCTAGAAGAATATGAAAACAATTACCTCACTCAGAGTCATGTGCTTTTAAATCAAGATATTCCATTTTTGATGTCAGAGCTAGGTTTTCAACAAGATTTTTATGGGGCACTTTCTAAAGAAGGTTACAGAGTATATGCTAATGACAGACATTGAGAATGGAACTCATATCTTCCACCTCAATAACGCAGTCTTCAAGACTCCTGACTAACTTCTTCCTGAGTCCCTACAGTTCCTTATCTTCCAACATACTACTTGCTTCCTTAGCTTTGGCTGTTTCTTTAAAACACTATGAATCAGTATTTCAGCAGAGATACAAATACCTTTAGTATCTTATATTCAGCTAACTTAGCAAATAAGACAGAAAGCATTAGAAGTATTTAACCTGTTGTCAGTACTTTTGCCTTGTCTGAAAACCTCTCACATATGAAAAGTCTTAGCTGAACAATGATTTTACTGCTTCCATCTTGAGTAAATTTAAACATTTCCCCTGAATCTTACCTAAAAGTACATTCAATAACCAGGCATAAAAATACTGCATTCTTCGTGAATGTTGGCAGATGCTTACTGCTGATCCTGCCGCCGTTCGACGGATAGTTGGGGAACTGGATTTAAGATTAGCTATGAAAGCCTTCAATAAAACCTGAAAACAAAGACATTTACTTTATAGAAGAAAAGTATCCATTCAAGATATTAAGTAACGTACACCAAGCAAGAGCAACTTTTGTCTTAATTCACATGTGCAGCTATAACACTGCTTTCTTTAACAACTGACTGATGGTACTGATAGCCTACTGTGCCTTGATACATAACAGGGAGTATTAATATGTTACAGAAAGATACCTTAATCTCATTGTCATTTGCAAAGTTGCCAAATGCAGCCATGATTTTTGGTATCGCTGCAGCCAGTGTCTCCTGTACAGATTCTTCAGGCCTCCTACTTATTCGTGTTAGACAGGGCAATAGGTTCACTAAGTAGGGCCTATGCATGGTAACGGAAAAAAATTAGAGATCAGAACAATTTCATTTGTCCAAACCACATATGCTGTTATTAATTCATGCTCATATTCCATAGTATTACTACAAAATATAATATACACACAATAATTACACATACATGTGGAAAAACAAGAAAATTTCTGCAAACTGTGTTTAGAATATTAAGACAGAAGAAATTAAATGCTTGTAATTTTCTAAACGTGTTTTTCTTTGTCTTCACATGCTCTTTTTGCCCGTCCCCCCAAAGTAAAGTACAGCACAACTAAACTTCTGCTACAGAAAACTAATCCAATAAAACTACTTCAGAGAAGACAGTAAGATACGAGTAAGACTTTTGGGAGGGTTATGCAAAGCTTAACAATAATATTTTGTTAACACCTAGATTTTGATAAACGTATCCAGGGCCATTCATCACCGCGGTGAGTTTACCTGCACTTTTGCGGCCGAACTAGATGGGCAAGCTCAGCAAATCTCCACAGTGCAGCACGTAGACTTCGGGAAGCACCATTCTAGACAAATTATATAACTGTTAAATTTCAGAAAGCAAATATTTTTTACTCTAAAAAATAATCTATAACTGTTTAAAGTGTGTGTGTATGCGTATATATTTAAACAGATAAAAGTGTAAAGTGTCTGTAAGCCACACTGCCTTCATTTTTCTAGTTGCCTCCCCACTCTGCTGAAATCAGCTTAAAATACTACAGAGAAAGTGGTATCCAGTTAAAAAAAAGACTGATGATACAAGAGCATATGAAAAGTTACAGGAACATTTGCACAGATGTAAATACAGCACAAACTAATAGCAATGCAGATATGTAAATAATCTTCAGTTCCTAAGAGCACCAAAAGATTCCATGCAGTTATCTATATCACTTTATAATGGCTTGCATTCTGAAGTTTAATAGCAATTTGTCTCTATTGACAACTTACCATAATTTCCAGTTTTCTACATTTTCAACAATAGTAAGGAGCTGTAATATATCCTCCAATATTAGGTCTAAACAAATTCTGGCTCAAATCAAAAACACGATTGTTCTAACCTCCCTCTCTGTGAAAACTACATATTAAATTTAGTTTGAACCTAACCAAAATACTACTCAAATCAAGTATCTCTGAGGACAGGATGGAGGTGTTAAACTGTATTTTTTCAGTTCTTTTTAGCTTGTATATAAAAGGTTCGTGGCCTTACAAGGACAGTAAGTAATAAAAAAAATTGCATCCAAAATACAAAGTGTGCGTTTTTCAAGTTTAGAGTCATACAACAGATTCTGGCATGGCTCCCAAAGTGATTTAAAAGTCAAATGCCGTTACATCTGGGTCTTCTGTGTGTTTGTTATACCCAATACCTCTCTCTTTCACCTATCCTATGAGTCTAACAGCAGCTATTCAAGAAGCACATGGCACCTGAACAACCAAGCACACCCCTGCATTTGTTCACAACGGGTAAAATGGACAAGGCAATAGGGATTGCTGTCAGAGACAGACTGCTGTCAAAGACAGTGTGAGTGAGCAGTAAGAGCTATATAACTCCGTTCTCCAAGATTTCTTCCGGAGGGGGGGGGGGGGTGCTATTCACAGCAAATGTCCATACATTTTCAGCCAGATAAGCTTTCAGGGGTGCTAAAATCTAACAAGAGGGTCAACAGTGAGGAATTGAGTAGAATAATATGTTCAACAGTCACAGATCTTTCCAAAGTGAAGATTTGACCTTTACATTAAAAACACACACTATTTATTTATACTAATGCTATATTTGAATATACTAAAAAACTTCTTAATTGACGTATTCAAAAGTATGTGAAAAAAAACTAAACTCACCTTTTTAATCTCTTTATACAGTTCTAATTGTAACCTAGGAAGATTTGAATCCATCAAAGCCTGCAATAAAATGCATTGAGAATATACTGCATCAGAACAGGGGCACTCTAAAGTAACAATGTTACACTTGCAGCAAAACAGCTTTAGAAAAGTATGGAACTATGTAACTGTCATAATATGTGTCCTTATATATGACATAAGGAGGAAAGCGTTAGATACAAGACAAGGTGAATATTAAGACGGGACGCCTTTTATCTTCTGCACAAAAACAAAAAAGCATACAATTTCACAAACCCTATTAGATATTCTCAGGTAACAGTGATTACAGCATCCATTCAACCTGCCTAGGAACAGCCATATGAGATCGGACTAGAGCTACAGCCAGCTTAACATGCTTTCTGGCAAGGATCAGAGACTCAAACAAATCATAATGATACTATGCACTAACAGTAAATTAGAGTTATTCCCTACTATATATCCCCAGCTTCTAGCAGGCCTATTGTTCAGGTATTTAAGAAACTGAGGCTGTATTTGCACCATTACCTTTATCAGCTTCTGAAAAAGGTGTAGCCTGGTTAAGAATTAGGGTACATGAAATGAAAGTGAAATAAAATGAAGAAATAATTTTCTGTTCATTTCAACTGAATCATTCTCCCTCCATCTTTCATAAGGAGGAGAGAAAAAATGAAAATGGTCATGCTATATATACGTAATCTCATCTTTTCCGACAAAGTATTTTCTATACCTACGACTAACCTTACTTTTCAAATTTTTTCCCTACATAGCACATACTATTTATAAAATACTTCCACCATCACTCCCCCAGGTGGAATAAGAACTTCATACAATGTGCAAGTTCATGCACTACGGATTTATACAGTAGCATTACATCATTTTGTATTTCATTCTTTACTCCTTGCCTAGAAGCTTCTATTTTCTATCTGCTTTTTGAACATCAACCATTAAGTTCACATCTTGATAGGACTACCCATGACAACAAAATCTTATGCAGTATATGCTGATGTAGAGCCCAAAACCGCTTAAGCGCAGTCACTGAAGTAACTTGGGCTCCTCCAGAGGATGACTCCCCTATCCTAAACCTGCGTGTTTAAGAACTTCATTTCCTCCACATCATTTTACCAGGCAGTTTAATAAAATGATACTACCTTGCCCAGGGAAAAAAAAAAAAAAAAAAAAAAAAATCTTACCTTGCCTACAACCTTACACTATCATACACACCACAACTATTAATTGTAGGTACACCTAGACTGTGCTAGATGGGGATTAATCCCACTTACCTTACTCAAACCTAATTTATATGGGAAGTTCACTGGTGCTGTAGGTAAGGATACCAAGCAACCCCAAAAAGCATCAACTACAACTTGTCTTCAAGGGTAATTCCTCTTTACGTCACACACAACCATGGCAACTCTTTTAACAAAAGTAAACCTATATTGTTTTTATCAGGCTAGAATCTAAAAATTCACCCCAGCCAGAAAAAACAAGACTAATTGTACTACCATTGGTGTTAACATTCTCCTCAACATTATTAGCACTACAAGTTTGTAGATCAGCTTCAGAAGCAATTTGACATAACACCTCACCTACAAACATCTGATGACACCCAACTTGATATCTTTATTAAAAAAACAAAAACAAAAAACAATCAGCTATTTACACTTTGAGCCTATTATGCTGTCTATGAAGTTCTGACAGGCAGGAATAATGATGCTTAAGGATGACGTACAGAGGTTTATCTAAATTTATCTTTTTGCTTTGGTTTATAGCCTTATTCATACAAAAGTGTTGGTGCTTTAATTCTACTAGCCAGCATAATCACCAGATGGACACACAGTTACACAGCTAAAGTTTATTTCTATATTCTTATATCTAAGGAGAGAAATATAAAGCATCTTTCTAGCAATAGAATTAGTTCAATAATACTATTTCCCCTCTAAAATATCTGAGGTATTAAAAAAAAGAATACAGACTTATATGCAAGTTTAGGGGTCTGACCCTTCTGTTCCACGTCACAAAAATGTTACTTGTATGATCAAAAATAAAACTGTATATCTTTGTTTCAGCATTTAGACACCAGACAACGTTGTGATTAAAAATTAAGTTGCTTCCACACAGCATAAAACACAGAAACAAAATACAAAGTAAAACCAGCTTAGATTACGGTCAATGACTAATATACACATGGGGTTGGAATATCACAACCACAATTTCATAGCTGTGACTAAACAGTGGCTGAAAGAAAGGCTGCCATTTAGAATCCTCTTAATCTTTAAAACAAAAACTAACTTTGCTCAGATCTTGATAAAGTACAGTTCCTCAGCTTACATAGCAATGTGCCAGAAAGCAGCAATAATCATTAAACAGATTAGTGGACTAACTAACTTTCTGATTTTAGGTAACTGAAGTTTTAGGTAACCTAATTGGTTAACTTCACATCAAGCCTACAGAAGCGTTTGGTGGAATGGAGGAAAACTGAAGTAAGTTACCATTCTTTAAGTCTGTTTCAAAGCATCCTGAAAAACAAATCAACAGTTATGTAGTGGTGTACACATTTCATAGAATGCTAAACTCCTGTAAGGTGGAAAAATATTTAAATCAGAATGAATAAAAAAGTAGGGCAATAGAGCAAAACAAAAAAGCAAAAAATATTCCCACTTCCTCACTCCCTGTCATTATAAGATAACACTACATAATTAGCAATGCTTCTCTACAAAGTTAATAAATGACTGAAGAAAGATAAATTAGAACATCAAAGTACAGAAGAGAAGTTAAAACTGTGATCAGATTAAATTAGATACCTTCTCTGCATACAAAAACCTCTTCTTAGAGGAGATACAAAATTCCCCAAACAGGCTTATTTGACCTCTCAAACACATTAAGACAAATTATCAAGAATGAAGAAAAGCAATAAAAAGAACATCAGTTTGACTTCGTACAGGACACTGCATTCAGAAGAGGTCAAGCCTGGTAACACCATATATAAAGTTCTTACTTTAATAACTTTATTAAGGCATTCATCAGCAACCATACGGACATCAGACTCTGCATCCTCACTGCAGATGAGAAAGAGTTCCATAGCAATCCCCAGTAGTTTCTGAAATTCTGGAGAATTTCTAAAGAAACAAGCATTAGAGTATTAGTGTGTACACTACATAAATCCAACAGTGTTATTTGTGGGGAAGGTGGGTACATAATCCAATCACATATACTCTATACAAAATTATAAGAGAGGAGTAGAGGTCTAATGGATAAGGCACTGCATCAGGAACGGGGAGATCTACATCATTTGTCCTCTCCAACTTCCTTACATAACCTCGCAGCTATTTGACCTCTGTATCTCACTTCCACTGAGGTAGAAAGGCAATGTCTACTCTTCCAATGCTTAATTACTTCTTAGACTTTGGGTTGATTAGAAAACAAACACACACACACACTTTGAAAAATCAGCAATTATCAAAAAGCTTCCAAACAGCTAACACTGTAGAATAGTTATTTGTATTAACACAATAAGTTACAGACAAACATTGCCTTACCTCAACGACTGAGCAACTATGTTTTCACATATTGTCAGGCAGTGATTCACTCGATCTTTCTTGGTAGTTGAAAGTTCTTTCTTTCTAAAAGAAGAACACAGTATTATCTGAGCTAAGATTTCAAAAGTGAGTGGTAACTATTTAAATACACTTGCCAGAGTCTAATGATTATACAAGAAAAAGGTGCATCAGCTATCATATAAACAACTGTTTCCCTAGACCCTAGGATCTCATACACTAGAACTGCTGAGAGCATGCACATAAGGGCAAACAGGCACTCAAGCAAAGAGAAGGGTACAAACTTATAAAAAGAATGAACCATTTAACAAAAAATGTCATACTAATTCCATAACTGGGAAAATATTTGGGAAATAGAAAACTGAAGAAAGAAGAGGACTAGAAAGAAAGGGAGGAAAAAGTCAAACAGAGAGAAGCTGAAATAAAGACACTGATAAAAAGGCTGGAGAAAGGAAGCAATGAGAACAAGCATTGAAAACTCAGAAAAAACACTTTTAAAAGACCTTTCTCACATGTAGTGTCACATTAGATTTTTTTTTTTTTTTTTTTTTTTTTTTAAGAGAACGACTGATTGGAAAGGATGTTGAGGTAATCCTACCATACGCTGCATTCTCCAAAATGGTTTTGTACCATAAAGCTGTACCACAGTCTATGCATGTCAAGAGTAATGTTCATAAGGTAACACTTGCATAGTCCAGGCAAGATCAAGCTTAGCCAACTTGCAGCAAACAAGGTTAAAAGGGAAGAGAATAGAATTCACAACGGTCAAAGAATGATTGCAAAGATGATTTTAAGCATTTTTACTGTTCCAAGATGATTTAATAGTACACCAGGCAGGTAACTACTTGCTTCACTAATGTCAGAACCTTGAACTCTTAACTCCAGGGAGAGAGCAAATAAGTGAGAGTGAAAAGAGCAGTGAAGCAGCTGTTGGAAAAAAGTGCAAAACTGCTCTTCTTCAAGCACACGTGCATGCTGGATTGACAGAATGACTTAGACTCTGGCTTCTTTCCCCTCAAGAAAATGAATACTAAAATTACAGATGGGACAATTACAGCTATTAACATAACACGGCTGTTTTTATATTCAAACAGCACTGTAATGCTCTTTGCAGTACAATATGACCAGAGAGATCTCCAAGATGCTCCACAAGACAGTTTAGGATTGCTGCTCCAGAACTCAGCAGTCCCTGAAGAGTTTTCAGTTCAAGGTTTGACATAAGAGCAAGGTAAGAGTTACCTAAACTTCTGAAGTCTAACACTTTGACTTGCAGGTACTTTTCATTAATGCCAACCAAGTTAAGATGACCACTGTCACAGGATTATTAGTTTATCATCAGCAACACAATACAAACTAAACAACATACTATCATAAGCATTTAAGAACGTAAGAAGAACGTTCTTGTCCACAAGAACGTAAACCGAGACATTCATGATGCCATTTAAGTTACAAATTTAATAAGGACATCTCCAGAATCTCTCCAACTCTAACTGGACAAGTCATCCAGAATTTGCGACCAGCACCTTACCCATTTTTTCCTGACATTAGTAGATCTGCCAGATCACACTGAATCTCTCTCTCTTCCCTTGCATTCTTGTAACTGTACGGGACACTGTAGATGAAATGAAGCACCCTTTCCCACTTTATTTTAAGGGCATCTTCTTATAATCCTATTCTGATACAGCTGTCCATCAAGGTGGTGACAAAATATTCCCAAGTAGGTCTCTACAATGCTGAAAATGAAAAACCTGAGAACTCAGGGGAGGCAACGCGTATAGCATATTCCTCACAAGAGGCAAAATCTTCTCCAGAATAATACCCATAGCAGCATCCAAAATTCTAATCCTAGTCTAAACTACTGGAAGAAAGGACATCATTTTTGCCAGAATGTAAAGGATAAAACATGTACTTCTCACCCTCAGATATGCAAAAGGTATGACCGAATGGAAGGGTCTAATGGTGTAACGTAACCCTATTAACCACAAAGCCCTTTCCTCAAAGGCCCATCCGCATAAAACAGTCCTTTAAGGAGTCCTTTAAGGAGCCCCTTACGGTAGCTGACACAGAGGTTCTCCCCTCAAGGCTACTGAGACAGTGGTAGTTCCATGCCATTAAACAACATACCGCAAAGCAGCAATGGGTTGAGAGCAATCAAAGTTCCAGGAAAGCAGTTTCTTAACTATGTGGTCATGACCAAACGAAGTGCTGCATGCCTCACAAAGATCTGGACTCAGGAGCCCAATGAGGTGGGGAACACAACCACAGAGGTTTGGGAATCATTCTTCAGTCTGATCCAACACAAATGACACATCACAAGACACATTTTATTAACCCATTAGCTAAAGAACGATAATAAAATGCTGCAAGCCCAGATCACTGACGCTCCATAGGATAACAACATATGGCCTACCAACCAAATACCTCCCACCCCAGCCCCAGCACCTCAAGTTAGGATAGTTCCATGCACACCATCAGGAAAAAATATCAAGAATAAAAAAATTCAAATTGATAATGGAGAACAGTGTGACAACAGTGAGGAAAACAGCACTCAACTCTCCTACCTCCCAACTTGAGATGATCCTTTTGATTAACAGATAAGGCCCAGAAAGAGAAAGAAGCTTTATGGAAAAGAACGCATTTTTGAAAGAAATCAGGTACACAGAAAAAATAAATCCAATATAAAAGTCAGCTGTCAAACAAACCACAGGTCTCATTCATGGCCTTAGGAATAAGCAGATCAAAAAGAGAAATTCAGTTTACAATGGCCTCAAATCATGGCTATGCTCTTTCTCAAGATGCACTCTCAATCTGCGTGAACCAGCATGTTCAAGCCCTTGCTGGTTGTTATCAAATGTTCCATGAAAATGAACATAATGAATAGCCTAATGCTTCAAAGATTTAATAAAATGCTAACAGGCTAGCAAACTTGCAATGAAGTTTGCATAATACTGCTTTTAGACATCACATTTCCATTGGTAACAGAATATAGGATTTTTAATCCAGGATTTTTAATCTATTCCAAGAGATGTCAACTACTACTCAAGCTGTTAGAAAGAAAAACTACATGACCACTCAAAAGTAGTCTAACACTCGGATTCAATTAACAGTGTAACAGCTAATAAAATTTAAAAGGGTTAAAAAAGAAAAAAAAAAATTCTTCCTCTAGTAAGGCTGTAAATCTAAAACCACTGCAGAGCACAACATGAAGAGAGCAGCTCTGCAGAGAAGGACCTGGCAGTGCTGGTGGATGACAAATTGACCATAAGCCAGCAATGTGCCCTTGTGGCCAAGAAAGCCAATGGTATTCTGGGGTGCATTGGGAAGAGTGATGCCAGCAGGTCGAGGGAGGTGATCCTGCCCCTCTACTCAACACTGGGGAGGCCTCATCTCCAGTACTGTGTCCAGTTCTGGGCTCCCCAGTACAAGAGAGACAGGGAGCTACTGGAGAGAGTCCAGCAGAGATGGACTGAGGGCTGGAGCACCTGCCCTATGAGGAACGGCTGCAAGAGCTGGGCCTCTTCAGCCTGGGGAAGAGAAGACTGAGGGCGGATCTTATCAATGTGTACAAGTACCTGAAGGGAGGGTGTCAAGGGAACAGGGCCAAACTCTTTTCAGTTGACCCATGCGACAGGACAAGAGGCAACGGGCAGAAATTGAAGCACAGGCACTTCCACCTGACCGTGAGGGGGAATTTCTTCCCTGTGAGAGTGACGAAGCACTGGACCAGGTTGCCCAGAGAGGTTGTGGAGTCTCCTTCTCTGGGGATCTTCAAGGCCTGCCTAGATGCAACCCTGTCTACCATGCTCTAGGTGACACTGCTGAGTAGGGCAGTTGGACTAGATGATCTCCAGAGGTCCCTTCCAACCTTACTGATTCTATGAAACTTTTTATCATTCACTTTATCATAATGTAAACTTCTGTAAGTCTTTATACCCAAGTGAAATTTCTTTCCTTCTTCACTCCCAGCCCTTCCAAAAAAAACTGCTGAAGAAAGTGAGATAGGTTTACAGCAACCACAGCTAAGTGTTTTCCCCCCTCCCACTATACACAATGTCACCTACTCTTAACTTTGACACAGAATCACTTGAAAGAAGATGTTTTAAATAATTAACCAGTAACAATACTGGAGCTGAACTACACACCCAAAAGTACTTCTGCTGTGTTTGTATCATAACAAAGACAACAGAGAATCTTTTTTTTCCTCAAGTGAAAATTAAATCATTTGCATTTTTAACATTTAGTTTTAATTTCTGTCTTACAATTCTAAAGAAGCAAAAAATCATTTTGAAATGAGAAGTTGGAAAAAGATTAAAACAGCCTTGAGCAGTAACATTAACATAATTAACATGACATTGAGGACCAACAGTAATTAATCAATAATTACTTTAAAATAAGGTAACACAAAATATTGTTAAAGAAAAAAATTTGAGGACTTAAAAGGAACAACTTATTTCAGAAACTAATATTACTAGAGCATTATGTTGAAGCTGTTAGAATTTTTACAGTTTAAGCACCCTCCTCATCCTTCTTCCAGCAGATTGAAAGGCAAAGGTTTAAAAGCATTTGCTATGAACATTTCAGATTTTCTCCCAGGAATCCTCTAATCTCATTCCAGAAATATTTTCCCTTTAGAAAGTTTAAATAATAGTCTGGAATAAAAATATTTGTCTATTACACATTGGACAGCATTTTGTTTACATCAGCTTCAGTGTTCCTCCTCAAAGAGGATCTCTTCTTTGGACTGCGTTTTCCTTTCTCCTCCGCCCCCACACACAAAACACAGAAGGAAAAAATAATAGAAGTAATTTCTTCTGGTTTACATATGACAAAAATTCTAATTGTAATTTAAAATAACCTTTCATCTTCAAATAACCTGTAAAGTACTGTAGGTAAATTTAAATGTCAAGTTTCCTCAACTAGAAAGCCACTTAAATACCATTAAACAAGAGTTTAACAATCAGCAAACAAAAAGCTGTTGAAGACAGAAGATGAGAAAGTCATACCCAAAAATAAGCAACTGGCAGAATATGAGTAACCAACCTGAATTTGATAAAAATATACAACGACTTTCTCTCTTAGCTCTTGAAAGAGCACGACAGAACCTTTAGCAGCACTTTCAGATCACCTCTAACAAAACAGTAAATATATTCTAAAACATCCAAGTGATTTTGTAACTTAGGTGCCTGTTCTCATCAATAATACTTAAGAAAAACCAATAGATCACTTCAAGCTTTAAAAAAATTTAACCTTGCCTTGCCCACCCCTGTTTCTAACATCATTTTCAATACATATTCAATCTAGGAATACAGTTTATCAATTCCAGGCACATTTGAACTTGCCATGAGCTCATTATTTCAGATACAAAACACACTAAAATTGCTGAATGAGACTGCTTTTAGAATAAAGTTCTTTAAATACAGTATAGCCCTGAACAAGGCAAGCAGTAGTATGCAATACTACCCACAGTGGTACAGATCAATCTCTTATGAAGATTTCTGCAAATAAACAGCTCATCTAATACTGAATTTATGTCTGAAACGAGTAACTCAAGCTTTCTGTATTTGGAGTGTATTTTTTGTTTTTAATGTGAAAAAGAAGAAATGCATGTAGTCCACAGGTTATCATTTAAACTTAAAGAATAGAAATTAGAGGTGAAAACTAACCAGTCACTATGAATGAAGGGGAAGAAGAAAAAGCATGGAACTGAGCAGGCAGCACTCAGTCTTTTCATCTGCCATTGCCTAAATCAGCTTCCAAGAAAACACCTTTTGAAGGAAAGAAAGAAAAGGCTGAAGACAAACACCTAATATGCATCATGTGCATGCACAGATTTTCTGCTGGTAGAGTGAGAAGGATAACAGAAAAATATTTTCTAGCTTGAGACAGAATTCATGGTTTTTTTTGTTTTTTTTTGTTTTTTTTTTAAGAACTATTTAGTAGTATTACAAAGTCCTCAGGCAAATAGCTGCTGATGACAATAGCTGGGGAGGGACAACAACAGTAACACCATTACACATTTCTTAGAAGAGAATTGAAATAGCAAGCCACTCATTCCAATTCCATGGACAACAGAAGGCAGACGATATTAGAAGTAGCAGGTAGCTACAGAAGAGCCTTATCTCACAGGCAGAGGAGTTTAATCTTCTTGCTTTTACAGTTTCTAGCCAAGAAGATAAACAAGCAATATAAGAAAACCAGCAAGCCTAAAGAATTATGCACTCCAAGTCCTAGAACTTTAAGTTCTATGTTAGTAAGCATTCTAACTCACTGGTGTTGATTTTTACTAACCCTTGGAATTAACAGAGTTTAAAGAGACTGCAAAAGCTCTAATGCTGACACAGCATTAAGAAAAAGAGTCAAGGCAAATAGCTTGACATCAATCTTGTGTAAAGTAATGGGAAAATCCAAAGAAGAGTCTGTGAGTGAAGAACAGAAATACAAGTTGGTCAAAAAATAACTGAAATACAATAAAGCCCCAATACAACTGGCACTGCAAAAAAAGTGAGTATTTGTACATTCAACAGTCAAATAGACTAGAAAACCTTATCCTAGACACAATAACTCCAAGAACTGTCTAGGAATTGCCACTGACAAGAAACTCAATGGGAATTATCTATGTTCACCTGGTCCTCTGTTAAGCAGGGGAGTAACAAGAAGCAGGAAACTGATAACAATATACACTGCACCCATAAAATACATCTATGACAACAGCTGCAATCAAAAAAAAAGTTTAAAAAGTTGTTCAAGTACAGAAAAATACCTAATACTGAAAAGTTCTTTGGTGCTTGAAGAATCTTTTGCTGCAAAGCTAATGGTTAGAACCAAATGTCAAAAAAAGTCAAATGGGAAATAGAACATAGTTTAGAATAATCATAGTAATTAACTATTAGATCAATTTTAACATGAGAAAAGGTGAATTCTTTACCTTTGGAACAATTAAATCAAAGTTGGATACTCTTCCAGAAGACACACTAGCAAGTCATTCTGCTCCATTCACTGACAAGTTGTAAAAATGAATAGAGTTCAGAAAATAAGATGTGGTCTAACAGTTCACCTATTCTTCAGTTTCACTGATTAAACTCTGAATTTTTACATCAAACTAATCAAAATTTAAGTCAGTGGGAGCTTTGTATTCAAAAAGCCAATCCTCTTCCCCTCAAAATTTAAAGGTCTGGAAGAAGTAAGAAATAGATATGAGAGAAAATAAAGTGTCACAGCAGAAGCATGTAGAAGTAATATGGTGACAAAACTCAACCTGTTTTCATGGAGAGAAGGCCAGAAATTGACTTGCGTTGATAAGGTCTAAGAGTACCACACTCTTCTATAGTGAGAGGTTTTAATCTACAGAAGAAGCTCTTACCTCCCTGGAAAAAAGCTTGAATTCAATTAATATTTTAATAATAAAAGACTTTTGTTATCTTGATAAAACAAATATCCTAGCTTTATCTTACAAGAAGAAAATGGAAGGAAAAAAAAACTTCAACATATTTATGCAAAAAATTGTGTCCTACTAAACTCTCAGTTTCTCTCTGTGGTCTTAAAATATTTCACATAATCAGGCAAACAACCCTTAGCAGGACTCACTCACTAACCAGACAGAGTGCTCAGTTTTTAACAGAAATATTTAAATATTTTTAAAGGGTAGTTTCGGCCTATTCTAATAGGAAGGATTTTTTTTTTTTTTTTTAATCTTGTAGGGGTAACATTATGTTATCAGAATTTAAAGTAACTTATCTGGAAATAAGAAAAACAGTAGAGATCAGCAGTAAGTCTTACTTTCATGGCAGCAGATAAACATAGCTGCTGCAAAAGAGGGTATACATCCCCCCAGCCGCATCTCTTTCACATGGATTTTCATTGAAACACTCACTATTTAACAATAGATTGTCCTCAAGTTTACATTACTGCAAGCTATCTCCACCCTCTTTTTACAAAACCACAGGATGGTTGAGGTTGGAAGGGACCTCTGGAGATCATCTAGTCCAACCTCCCTATGCAAGCAACGTCACCTAGAACATGTTGCACAGGATCAGCTCCAGGTGAGTTTTGAGTATCTCCAGACAAGGAGACTCCACAACCTCTCTGTGGGCACCCCATTCCAGCGTTCTGTTGTTGTTTGTATCTTTTTAATTGAGGCTTCTTAAGCACTTGAAAACACAAGATTTCAAGCCCGTGCCTTTCTAGGCATCTTTTTAACTGTAATCTATTTTACCATTTGAACTTAAAAAAAGAAAAAAGAAAAAAAAAACACCACTTTCCATCCACTTACTTCTACCACATAATAATATTGTCTAATAAAATCTGTAATAATGAGGTAACTCTGCAACTGAAGGAATGATAGCCAGTCTCATCTAATTTAGGTAACAGGACAACTCTGATCCAACAGACAGTGTTAAATAGACATTTAATGAAACAATTAAAGAGCAAATTATTATCATTTTTCCCAGGACATTCACCAATTCATTCATTCCCTTGTTACTGACTAGCAGAGTGGCATCCCTCTCCATAACAGTACATGGATAACAGATAGAAAGTTGTCATCAAGGACAAAAGATTTAAGAGCAACTTGTACACAACCACAATTAATAGGACTACCCCTCCCGCAAAAAAGCAAGGAAAATACATTGACATTTTTCCTTTCAAGTCCATTACCAAAAAAAAAAAAAAAAAAAAAAAAAAAAAAAAAAAAAAACACCACAAAGACAGAAGCATGATAGTATGTCACCTGGTATTTAACAAGAAGTTTGGGAAACTTCTTCAGCAGAGACTGCCATAAGATCCCGTCGCAGCCTTTTGTGAGGCTGTTATTATTGAATTTGTAAAGCTCCTGGAGGCATGCAACACTATCAGCTTTCTGAGAACATACAGTGTATTTTTAAACACAAAGCAAAGTCAGGAAGAACAATCACAAGCCTTGCTTTTTAGTAGTTTGAGTATAGCAGGCCTAAATTCAGACCCTCAAACCAGAAACATTACATCCCTCAGCTAGCATCACAAATAATTAACAGGCCTTTCTTTTTTAAGAACGTGATCTTATCAATAACTTCTTAGACAGATTTTTTCCATTCCATATAAGAAAGACTGAAGTTAGATGCTAACCTATTCACCGTGTCACACAAAGTACTAACAAAAAAAAAAAAAAAAAAAAAAATCCACATAACAGCACAGTAAGTCCCTGCAAAACACAAGGACATCTGAAAAGAATTGGCTCATGAAGGAGAGATGAGCCAACTTTTTCATCTATTATACTCCCGAAGTGAGAAAATGCATTGAGATTGTTTGAGAAAACACTCTCCAAACAGTATGAACCATGATAATTTAGTTGGCAAACATACCAGAGTGTATTGTGGGAGCAGGTGGCTAAGAGCCCAGCTCTACTGCTTATCATCACCTGCCAAAACACTCTGAAACTGCCAATTTAGAAGTTACCTGCTCCTCAGCCCTTCTGCTTCTCCTGCTTCACTAATATCTGGAGCAAAAGCAATACTGTGACTCATGTATTTATCTAGTAAAAATTTCAGTGCCTTTTCACCTGTTCAATAGAAGTTATTTTTAGAGAAAAATAATGTAATACGCAGCACTCCGGTACTGAACAGCTCCTTGCCCAGTCCTCCAACAAAGCACTAGGACTGGAGACTAGAACATCACATGGATGTAAAAAAATGCCTCTTCAATGCATTTGTGCCTAAAGTTTAAAGAAATCAAAAGGATATCATAGACATTTAAATTAATTCTTCCTGGGTCTCACTACAGCAAGTCAGTCACAGGACAAGATTTAAAATGAAGTTTGTCAGAAACAGACATCCACATCAAGTCCCCCAAA
Source organism: Rhea pennata (assembly GCF_028389875.1). Taxonomy (NCBI): domain Eukaryota; kingdom Metazoa; phylum Chordata; class Aves; order Rheiformes; family Rheidae; genus Rhea; species Rhea pennata. The sequence continues at coordinate 10,426,750 of NC_084666.1, read as the reverse complement.
ATTGATAAATAAAGAGCTTAGACTTTAAATCATGTTCACTTGTCATTTTTTCAGAAGCGTGTTAGCTGAAAATAACATTCTGCTTTCTAGAAACAGCCTACTAAAGCGATATACCATTGTTATATCTGCTGTTCGTTGCCCATGTAACTGTATATTCCACCGCATTTACCCAGAAAGTTACTCTAACTCTAGACTTCGTAAAGAAAAAGCAGGGAGCACTCCTAAACACGTCCACAGGTACAGCCTCCTGCCAAGGAGAGGGAAGCACCCCCAGGGCACTCCTCCGGGGGAGCGCGGCTACCAGCTGTCGCTCAGGCTGTCAGCAGTTCCCGAGCGGCAGCAGCCCGGTAGGGCGGGCTGGGCTCCCCGGGAGAAGGGGGTTGGGAGGACATAAGACTTCTCCTTCCACAAGGAAGGATGTCGCCGAAGCGTTTCAGGAGCCTGCGAGTGAGGGTAGCCCTCCCAGTGCCCGGGGCCGGTCACTCACGGTCTCTGCAGCGGCTCCTCGGGGATGGCGGCCGGCCCCTGCTGCTGCTGAAAGGAGCGCAGCGACTCGAAGGCCTTGATCAGCTTCTCCATGGTGGCCATACCCGCTCCGCCCGCGCCGCGCCGCGCCGCGCCGGCGACACCGGCCCTCTCGCAGGCGCCCGCCTTCCTCCTCGCGGGCCCGACTCTGCCCCGCCTTCCTCCCGGCTCGCCCGGCGCGCTCAAGCCAGCCGAGGCGCCGCCGCCTCACGCCGCGCCGGTGGCTGCGCCGAGCCGCCCGTCACGGCCGCAATGAATGAGGGAGGCGCCAGAGGGGGCCGCGAGCGCTCCTCAGCCACCCCGCCGCCATCTTGAATCCGTCCCGTCATCCCCCGCGCCGCTGCCCCGCCCCCCCACTTCCCTCGCCGCTCCGCCCGCTCCGCAGCCGGGTTCCAACCGCCGGCACGGCCGCGCGCGGCGCGCATGCTCAATCGCCCCCGTCGCCCAGCCTGCAGTCACGTGCGCACCCCTAACGTACGTACACATATACAGAAGCACGCGGGCGAGATGAGGGGCAGGGCGCCAGGGAGCGACAACCTCGCTGACCAATCAGAAACGCCCACTCCCCCCCAAAGGTCACAGCACTGTGGTTCTGGCAAGTGCCGGTCCGTAGCGCGGACCAACGGCGCTCACCCGCCCCTTGCCGACCCCGCCCCCTGGCCGCGCGCTGGGCGGTTGCCTCGCCCCGCGGCCAGCGCGGCGCCCGCTGCTGGGGGGAGGGGCGGTGAGGCGTCCCCGCGCTGAGGTACCGCACCCGCCCCGCAGCAGCCGTGCGCGGCCCCGAGGATGCCGAAGGACGGCGCGGCCGCTGGGCACTCAGCGGCTGCGCCGCTTCGCCTCCGGCGAGCCTGCTCCGCCCCGCCCTCCTGGCTCTGTGAAGCGGCTCTGTGCCCACCGTGGACGTGGGACCAGAAAGCAGTTACAGGAACAAAACGCTTAAACGCTGTCAGCCTACGACTTCTACCACTCCTCTCAGGCTTCCTGCTTTGCTTTACCTGAGGACATTTTCTACTTCAGAGTATTCAGGAACACTTAAGTAGTGACAGGTTCTCCTGCTCTGAAGTTAGGAGAAACTGCCTACAAAGGGGGGAGAAAAAATCTAAAAGAGCAGTTCTCTCATGAGACAGATATCACAAAAAGTAGTATTGAACTTTAGCCCCTGTGCACAAATTTCCTACCCTCTACAACTCATATTCCATCATTTATGTAAATACTGGAAAAGCCATAAACAGCCTCCCTGAGAAAGAGATATTGTTGCCAAATATTCCATAAACACTGTTTAGTAGTTCTATTAGTATGTTAATAACAGGACATACACCATTGAGAAACCTCTCAGAAGTCAGCTGGGCATCTATAGTACTGAAAGCAATTCAGATTATTACAAAGCCCCAATTTCATTATAAAAGCATGACAGAAGTTCTCAATTTGAATGTGGACATAACTTTTAAGGTAAGAGTAAGATACGATTCCCTATTATCTTACGACACAGCTTGCAGAGTTTTCTCCAGACCATATAGATGATCACTGATTTTTTTTATTTGGCAAATGATATATTGAAAAAAAAAGAGCAGAAGGCTGCATTCAGTATGCACAAATTGCATGTACCACTCCACACTTTGAAATGAGTTTAAGTACATTAAAAGGAGCATAAGCCCTTATAAAGGCTGAAGAAGTCCCCTATCAAGGCAGGCTTTGCACAATTGTTTTGAAACTTTAGATCAAAATATGTACAGTCCCCTAAGGGTTGCTGACCCACTGGCAGAAATGCTAAGGCAATGTATGCCCCTAAAGCAGCACCACTCTTTGTTCTTGTTTTCTTGGACTGTCTTGGTGCACCCAAGAGAGTTTGTTACACCCATGAGCTGGGATAACTGGAAGAAAAGCACCCAGGCATATCTTGTATTGAGCTTTTTCTTTGGCAAGTGTGATACTAACAGGTTCTCCCACTTTAGATTGGCTGACACATGTCACTGGTCCTATTCAAATAGCAGCCCCACAAAACAGATAGGCTAACAGAAATAAAGGCACAGAAAACTGGCAAGGGGCATGAACAAGCAGACAGCGTTAGACAGCAGGAAGGCAGTCATTACCGTGAAGGAATAAAAAACAAAAAAAACACAAAAAAACCCAAAAGTCATACACTTAATGGAGTAATACCCAATACATAAAATGTTATATATACTTTACTGAACAGTGATAAGTTTGTCTCCGCTCCCAGAAGGAGAACAGAAGACGCGTTTATTTTATGTAAAAGGAAGACCATTTAGGTCATGAATGTGGAAGTTTCCCAAGCACAGGCTTGTGAAATACAAGCGTGTTCAAGAACAGGTTAGACGAGCACATCAAGAATATTTGTAGCTCTATCACAGTACAAATGCTTCTCCTGAAGTCACTCTTGACCCTGCATTCCTACATTTCTGTGGTTCCACAAACACAAGAAGGTACTTGGCACCACTAGGAGAAATAGTCCAATAGACTTCATGAGATGACTGGCCCATGTAGATATATGCAAGTATATTTTACAGTATGCCACAGCAGAGTTATATTATCATTAAAGTCACTTAAATAGATGCCGTTTTGTATAGCAATTGAGTGCTTAGGCCTTCAATTCGTAAATTACAAAATTAAGAGTGAAAATTGTTGCACAAAAAAGTTTTGAAAACTGAGATATACTTGTTGAAAAGCATTCAAGAAAAAAGTCCAACTAATGTCAAGCTAAAGAGTGATGTCCAGGTGCTTTCCTTTGATTATGGACAATTCACTATCTATAAGACTGATCACAAGCGAAACTACAGCCACTATTGCTCAGTCTTGCATTCACATTCATAGTGTTAGCACAATAAATGAATTAATGAAAAATAGACAATCACCATAATTCTCTATTTTCACACTGAAATGTATGAAAAAAACTAGGTATCAGACCAAGATTTTAGGTATCAACTGAGCAAATACAGAGCTAGAGTACTGTCTCCTGGATCTGACAGTCTTACTTGGCAAAAAACTTGCAACATAAAATACACATTTTCTACTTCAACAAATTGTGAATTAAAAATCACCATTTTCCATTATCTATCTCAGCTGCCATGACAGACATAGTGAATAAATCACATTAAGACAATAATACATGTGATTTAGACATGCAGTAGTGTTTTTCTTTTATTTCAGGAGCAACAAATGCTAGAACATCCAGGAAAACAGCTCATACAAGAACAATTCAGTGGTTTGGAAATACTGGAAGCAACACATCACATTTAGCCATCAAAATGGTTACACTTGGAAAGAATTCTGGTGCTCTCAACACATGTAAAACATGTGAGAAATTATCTATGTGTTATGTGCAAAAAAATAAGTTACACCATATGGACAATTACAAAATTAAAGAGACGTACAGCAGAAGAGACATCATTAACAACAAACAAATCATTCAAAGAAACTACACAAACACGCACACACACACCAAAAAAGAAGCACATAAATTTAGCTTGAAGATGTTCTTCATTAAAGTTTTAAACTAATTCCAATTTGTGAGTATTAGAGAAGTACTTTCTAGAAATCAACACTAAAACAGAGGTGATAAACCCAAGTGTTAAATTATTATAATACTAAATAGTAAACCATAGTAAAATAATACTACTTCTGTTGACTTATTTTCAGTATCTTGTAAACAGTATTTTGGATTTTAAGTGATGGTAAGAAATACCTCCCATCAATATTCTTTGAAAAATAATTGAAATGCAGTCTAAAAATTGATTTTTGCCTTTAGATCTATTAAGAGTAATAAAAAAGGCATAGCATTTTTTTTTATTAAAAGTTAAAATTTGGCAACAGCTATATCCTTGTTACTGAGATACCACAGGTTTTCAAGTTTTTCTATTGTGCAGCAATTACTTAAGTACTCATTCTTTTTTTTTATTTTATTTTTTTTTCCTTAACAGGGGCTGTTTTGATGTTGTTATAATCCAGAAACATGATGCCATCATTATTATGAACACTATCTCTGCAAAAAGTTTGTTTTTATAGAAAAAAGAAAACACCCTGAGACATTAGATTTAATTCTGTTGGTCACAACATTCAAAAGTAAACTAATAAGTAAGTTATGTTGTTTCACAGTTTGAGTTTTGAGCTAAATATATAGATTCATGAGGTATGCTCAAGCAAATGCTAAGACTTAAACACATAATTGCTTGGAAACACAAACCACAGACAATAACAATCAATCTCATACAACTAACTCCACAGAATTCCATAAATTTTATCCTATCTTGTACCAGGAGAACAAAGCAGTCAGGCTGTTGGGATTGTCACACTGCTATTAAAGTATTGTAAGACGTGAACCTTTGATCTGAATTCAGAAAGGTTTAATGAAGTCACACTACACGACAAGAATTTACTTTGTCTTTTTTCTACAGCTTCATGAAAATAACAGGAACACTGGCTAGAGAGGTTGTGGAATCTCCTTCTCTGGAGACATTCAAAACCACCTGGACATGATCTGGTCTAACATGCTCTAGGTGACCCTGCTTGAGCAGGGGGGGTCAGACTAGATGATCCCCACAGCACCCTTCCAACCTAAACCATTCTGCAATTGTGATAAAAGCCTATATAGTCAGTTTACATGACCCCCTGCCTTCTCCATTCTTTGTCTCAGTTATGTATCCTCCAAAAAGCAAGAGCAGTTTTTAAAATTTATCCCACCACAGTATTTTGCTTTCAAGTGTTTTCCCTTCTCCCATTTCCCCAATTCCAAAGATCATCTCCAATATGCTAATACTACTAAAGATATTTAAACAGTATTACTTGCCTTAGATCAAGTAGCATAACATTTTAATCTCCGTGTACCATTTAAGTAGAGTTATGTTCCTCCTTCAGCTTCTAGCCTTTTCTCATTCATTAGGGAATTTACATTAGTAAATTACTATTTACCACATTATTAAGTGGTTATATTTCTTTTCTTATCGACAGTATTGCAATACTTTGATATCTGCACTGGTAGGGACAGATTTAATGTATTTATTTCCTGGCTATGTAATAAAGTTACTAAATTGTACAAGGAGTTAGGTCATATTCTTCAAATGGAGATAAAAGGGACAAACTTATAGTGGAAAAACGCCAGTTTAAACCTACTGGAAAAAAACCCACACAATTTAGGTCCTAATCTTGCAAACATGTAGTTGCTTAAAAAAAAAAAAAAAAAAAAAAATTGTCCAGAACATCAGGAACAACTTGAGGACTGAACCTAAATGAAGCTTCATTAAAAAGCAAAACAACTTTCTTGCATAGTCCAAGGTCCTTGTTGAAAGAAGCAGAGGTAAAAATAATTCAGGGAGCAACAACTTCTTATGAGCAACTGCTCTTTTCTCTTCATCTCATCCATTTTCTTCACAGCCTCTTTCCTCATCCCTATGGTACAGTAGCCAAGAGGAGCAATTTCAGATAGACATCAGCAGCTCAGGCCCTGTAGCATGCTGTAAAATTGCTCCCCCTCTCTCTCTCCCCTCCCCCTCCCCGCAACATTTTTCAAATTCTAGTCCTTTAAAGCACTAGAGACAATATTGTGAGATAAAACCTGACAATAAGCTCTACTATCAACTGCATCTTGCAAGCATCTCAGAAGTAGCTTAAGTTTCTCCCAATGGGTGTGTGGATCACAAGCAGAAAGCTACTGAGGCAGAGGGATATTCAGTTGTTCTGTGCATATAATACATATGTGGTCTGGTTGGTACCCTGAAGAGTTGGAAGGAAAAAAAAAATGCTCAGTGGAGACAATCCTCAGAATACAGAGCAGAACATAAAACAAAAGTCATGTCTCCAAATTCAAGAACATTGCATTGTATTTCTGAAGTCCCTAATTCAAAATTTTAAAACAGAAGAGGCTCTTAATGGAACACTGACAGATATTTCTAATATCAATGAAAGATGTTCCCTAAATTTATTCTCATACACAGCTGAATAGTTTTACCTGAAATTTCACAAGAGAAAAAGGGAAGAAATATCTGGCATATTTGAGCCCAGAAGACTGGAAATCCAACGAGCTTCCAAGCATCTGGAAACAGTCTTTTACCAATGAATATCAGGTAATCTTAACTAAAACCATCAACATCAGCTCCAGATTTGCATCAAGCAATCATTAAAAGCAGGTTAATGTTTAACTTTAAGGTTATAAGGAAAGATTATTTACATAATTAATTTGATACCTAACACACTACTTTGTCCTTCCCTAAGTGGCAGTGATCACTGTCAACCCAGTAACATAAGACATTATAATAAGGAGAGAGGCAGGTAATAAATAGTAAGATGCTTTCTGATTTTAAACCCATTATAAAACTGTATCTTCCTACAGCACAAAGTTGTAAACAGTTTTGTTTACAAGAAAAAAAAAAAAAAAAAAAAAAAAAAGAGAGAACCCTCACAGCTAAAAGAAACTCTTTTAGTAAAAGCAGCAAAGTACATAAAATATAGTTACTTATAAAATTGACAGGAGTCTACTTGCATGATCTATACCCAGAAACTGTATGGAGATGATGTGTGGATGGGTAGGTAAGAGAAGAATGGAGCAATACAGTTTGCTACAAGATTCAGCTAATGTCCAGAATTCTATATATAAGTAGATAGAGATTCAAGATAATCTTCAGATATAAACAATAGAGTATTTCAGAATAAATAACAGGTGCACAGAACTTTTTTTTCCCCTCCCTTAGAAGTTTGATAGAGATCAGATAATAATTCTGCTATTATCTGGCAGCACAACACTGCTATGAAATTCATCAGTACAGCAATTCTGCTGTTAAGAATACTGCAAATAAAGATCCTAACAAACAAGAAATAGTGCTTGTGAAGAGTCTTACCAGGAGCATACAAAGTCAAGTTTATGCCATAATTATTATCTCTGTGCTTTAAAATCCTTTTAAGTATTTCTAGATTCATTCCACTGGAAAAAAATAAAATAAAATCAGAATACATACAGAAACACACATTCACTCAAATGGCACTCATTGTCTTTTGTACAGTTAAACTTTAGTGAAAATATACATCTTAAAACAAATGAAGTACAAATGTACAAAAATCCTTGAACTCAGATAAAAAATATGTATAATACACTTTGCTACAGAGATATAAAACATTCAAAGTTCGCTCATCCTTTCTGATGATAGTAAAATGATTTAAAGTCTGGAGGACTCCTGTTCATCATCACTGCAATCAGATTTAAAACAGACCTGTGTGAGAAGACAAAACGACAATTTAGCTGCAGAACTGGCACTTTTATTGATCTAGGTGTTTTGTGGGACAGGGAAGGTTTTGGGGTTTTGGCTCCTTTCCAGTACTTTTTGATCCATACCAACTAAATGCTTTAGAAATATCAAAGGAAACTACAACTCAAACTCAAGTCCTTAAAACTCCATTTAACCATAGGTTCTTACCTTCTCTTAATGACTTCACAAAGCAGTTAACTGCAATGTTAACATTTCAAAAGCAACTGACAGCTCTCCATCAATATTAAATTTTTAAAGGACTCTTTCTCAATCCAAAAACTATCTCAGGACAGTAATGGCCTAAACCCTGATGATTCAGCATGATGGGCCTACAGTAAGACAAAACTTTTAACTATAGCTATGTGTCATTATTAGTACATTTAACAATTCCATTTCTATAAATGGGAAAAAGTGAATTCAGAAAGGTAAACTAAAAATGGCAGTATTATAAATTCCATTAGCAACATAACATTTTACAGGGAGGAATTACCAGCTGATAACAAAAGTTACCATCATGCAATTTTAATATATGGCCTTGTGGCTACTTAAGGATATGCTCCTAGCAATTTTAAATAACTACATTTCTACTTGTAAGTAAAAGTAATTTCTACAGAAGTGTTCTTTACTAGAATATAATCATGCATCTCAAGAAATTTTAAGTGCAGGCATACTGAGTAAGCAGAATGGCATATGACATCTTCAACTGGAACAAAAAAGAACCTAACCAATAGTCTATTTCTCATAATCTATAAGCAAGTACACTACCTTTCATGCCTTTTAGAAGGTAAAATAAATTTGGGATTCAATTCTTACACCTCTAAATGTTTATTAAGAAATACCAGCTATGCATGTATGAAAAGGCTGTGTATTATCAAAAATTATGTAAACATACAGTATGTCGTTGTTTTGGTGATGGCATTAAACTTCCTAATATATTTTAACATTTGTTTCATAACACCTCTTATTCATTTAGGGGATATCACTGCTTAGTTTATACCCTGGAATAATGCACTGGCAGTCCAGCTTTCTAATGGAGCAAGCACTATGAGTTGAGGTGTCCAGTCACACCCGCTTCTCAGTTCATATCAGCCTCAGACAAGTTTTTACAGAGGGACCTTAATTAACTTTGAAGTCACCTCCCCAGAAGTTTCATAAAAGCCAGGGAATAGGTAAGAGCATGACCCAAATTAATATAGTCAGGGAGGAAAGACCAGCTCAGCTGTTAACAGCTAACTTGCCCCATATAACAGCTAGGCATCTCAAGAGGAAAACAGAACACTGAGGAATAAAAAAGTGGGTAGGGGAATGTGCAGATGGGCTACAGACTCTTGGTATTATAGAAATTGCCACAGTTTCTGAAAGGGAATGCAAGATAAAGCCCTAATAAACCAGATTTCATTTCATTCAGAGAACAATTTTTCATGTCATAAAATAATATTTAAAAATATTAAAACTGATTGAAAGTTAACATTTTATTGGTAATTTTCTTACGAAAGAAAATAAGTATCCTTGCCTCTCCACTGAAAAGTCTGTGAAAGAAGCCTCTCTTTGGTTTAGGAGACCTCTCTCTGTCTGGTGACACAGTACCATCAGTTTCATATGCATTGATATCTTCAAAACATCCTGTTTCGATCATCTATGAAAAAATATGAAATGTGAATGAAATATAAACAAGCCCCTCAGACATGTTCCATTTCTTATCCCTTTACTCTGGCTGTGTACTCCTAACAAATTACAAATCTATTACTTACAACTTTATGCTTCTTGAACTACACCACTCACAGACCTACATGAAGGAAGGCACAAAGTCTACACTAAACCTTCTTGTGCGTCCGGAGAACCAATCACCAGCACTATCATGAAAGCAAGCCCTAAGATTGCCGCTCACTTCAGTAAGGCTCATGATGCAAGGAAGCAGAAGCTTTTTAGAATTAGAAGTGGATTTACTCTGTGCCTTGTTAAATATTAGATCTTCTTCTCTTCTATTCTGCTGATTTCAGAACAGTCTCATACAATAAATATGAATGTGGTTATTTATAACCTGAACAGAACATATTAATAAACAAAACATTGAATGAGAGGAATGATTATCTTTGAAGAATCCTAGACTAATAAATGAGTACATTTATTAGTCAGTTGAAAAAGTCTTAAGATAAAGTTTGACTTAACTGATGTTGAATAGAAATAGTCTGGAAACCTTAGAAAAGGTGAATCTTCAGTTCTGTATTACGTATTACTCAGATATTCTATTGCTATACATGCACAAAACACTGAAGCTGCAATGCCAATTTGCTTTTGTATTAGTTTGACTAGTATGCTATCCTCCTCCTATGAAGAGGAATACTCAGTATCATAATACAAGAACAAGGAAAATGTGATCATACAGCATACAGAACTGTATCAGAATCAGTATCTATGGCAACAAGACACCATATTCCATTTTATGTAAATTCAGGGTAATCCTTCCACCTTTAGGAAGTTGTTAATATTTGGGGGATTTTTTTTTCCCTCTCTGATGTCCCTTGGCAAAGAAATCTGAAACAGAAACTTCTTCACATATCTTATTGAGAAAATTAACACTGTAATTATATTCCCCATTAACTCGTATTTTTGTACAAAAAAGCACCTTTGAAATATACAATACCTCATTTTGCCAAGGGATTGAGACACAACCCGTAACAAATTTGGAATAGAAGTCATCATCTGTAGTATCCAGATTCACTCCTTTTACTGTTGAGAACTGTTCTATGTCCAGGACATCTTTACAATACACCGCACGTGGCTGCAGTACAATACAAGATTGTTTCATTAAGTCCCCCTCCCTCATCCCCTAGATGAGAAGTAGGAGGTGATAATTTTTGCAATTTTATATTTCACATTGTTGATCACCAAATTACACTATAGTACACAGCAGTAACGCAAAAGCTTAAAGTAACTTGTCATAAGGCACCTAAGAAGTTCAATCCATCCTGCAGATACAGAAAGAGTGTGCAACTTGTTCTCTAGACTTCTCAGTGGTCATCAGAACTCATCTGTCCTTTGTCTCCTTCCGTTAAACTCCACAGCAACTCGTTCAAGGCTAATCTTTATCTGTTCAGCGCTTGAGCTGAGGAAGTCAGGTTCTAATAGGTAAGAAATCAGCTACAAAGTCTCATAGAGCAATATGACTGTTGTGAAGTGTTTTCTAATCTTCTCAGACAAAAATGCCACAAAACATCTAGCTATTATTTGCTAACATGGCATTCCATTGCTGATATAAGATTACTGATATAAAACTATGACAGTTCATGCCTTTTTAGATACTAATCGAATCTGTCTCACCTACTTACATCTGGCAAGAATGGAGGTTCTAACATGTTAGCTTCCAGCCTCTTGAAGTTAATATTCTTGAAAATAGGATGTTGTTTTACAATAGCAGCTCCATCTTCAGTGCAACCCAGTCTATCTTCTGGATTTTTGGCAAGTAACTGCAAAAATAAGAATAAGAAGGCTGATTCAGTGATATCATCCCGTAATTAAAAAAAAAAAAAAACTATATACAGAATCTTTCAGGATAAGAAGAATTAATTTGGTTACTTGGCCTTCTTATAAGACTAGTTTTCTCATGCTATCAAAATGAACTTAAATATCAAACTACAACAGCAGTCTGGCAGCATAAAGATTTTCAGTATCCAAAATTAAAAAAAAAAAAAAATCCAGCAACACCAACAAAAAAAGAACACGCCCCCTGAAAAGTAGACCATTACTTATTCAGAAAGTAAAGATTATAACCAAAGATACATGAGGATATTTTAATCAATGCCAGGCTGAATAGATTTTGCAGTACACTGACCTTAATTTCATGAAATACATATTAATGTTTATTTCCGTGAGTTTAAGTACTACATATTTTCCATAAAATAAAAACATTTTATAACCTTTTATTCTGTATAGGCATGTTACCTTTAACAAGCTGCTGTCTTGTACAGACTAACACAAGAAAACCAGTATACTACTCTGCCATATCTTCTTATACAGTATCAAAATTGAGTGTGCTATTGTACTATGATCATGTGTGGCACAAATGAGTACTGCATGTAAAACACAGTATTTTTCACATGAATTTAAAAAATAGATTTATTCAGCCTTTCTTCAAGTTGGAAAAAAGTCTGAATTCTCCACGTTTGATAACATAATTGAACAATTGATGAGTTCTCACAAATTCTTATCTGAACTAGAGAAAGATTTAAGAACCCTTATTCCACATCAACCCAACTTTTTCAGTAAAAGATGTTAAAATAAAACAGTTTAGCGCTTAGAAAGGGCTAGAAATTTAATTTTCAAACCTCTAGGTCTCTTCACCCACCATCCTGCAGATGGATTTTGCCTCCTCTGAAAACTTGTCTGAATATGTTTCCTGGTCTTCCTTTACTCTTCGGTCAATCTCATCCCGTTTGACCCTTTCCTTATGCTTCCTGAATGGAGACTGTCCTTCAATCATTTCATAAATCAAGCACCCAAGGCCCCACCAATCAGGGCTGAAGGTATACTTTTCATTTTTGAGCACTTCTGGAGCTAAAAAACAAACCAAAAGATTTCTTATGAAGATTTACTTTAAATTAATTAAATTTTGAAAAACTCCCAGGTAGTTTTCTGGTACTGCACAAAGATTCTTTGTACCCTGTATAAATATTAATTTCTACAGTGAAGATTCTGTGGATATCCAACCGAAGCACTGAAGTGTTTAAGATCCATACTGTTTACAAACTGAGCATGAAGTTTTTCCAAAGTATAAAGAAAAATCCAAGTGTCAGCATCAAAAGAAATAGGCTGCCTATCTGTGACTCTAGATTTCCCTGAACCTCAAAAGAAATTAGGTGCTTTCTTAAAATTCTACTTAGAAGTTAGTATTTCCAAAATTAAGCTTGAGTTTAATCAGAAGGCTGGCGATTGACAACTAACATCTACCAACACATAGTTTAACCTTTCTTCACACACAGAGTCTAACAACTAATCCAGATCTAATACAGTTCTTTGGACAAGTCATTCATGTATTCACAGAAGTTTAACCAAACTTGCTGGTAAAACACAACTAAAGATACTTTACATACCCATATAACCAACAGTCCCAACTCGCCCTCGGACTGTTTCTCCTTCCGGAATCTGCACAGCTAATCCAAGATCTGAAATTCTGATATGTCCTGTTTATGTTAAAACAAATTATAGTCAGCCAGCAAATAAAGTATCATCACTTAAAATATATTTCTCTAGCATATCTCATCAAAACCCCCCAACACATTAAGACATTCAGACATCATGTATCACCACATAACACTAACTTTAACTTAACTAGAAAGGAGTGATTTATCAGTAACCCCTCTCCCTCCCCCCTCCTTTTTAGGGAAAGGGAAAAAAGGGAGGGGGGTGGAAGGTAAGACAGGCACAGATCTCCTAACAGACTTCCTGAAGGTCATAGAGAAAGATTCACTGTCAAATATTCTATTCCTAGCTTTGGCATGGGCTGTGACTCTAGGTTGAACAGGAATTATGACTGCTCATTTCAAATTCTGTATTAACACACCAGAGAGCTGTATTTTTTCATTCTGTATTCCCCTACACCCACACACTTAGCTTTCTGACTGCCTAAGAAACCATTAGCAGTTACTCCATTTATTCATCATAGGTGAAAACCATAACCCATCCCGAGATGGCTTCCTCTAACAAAATACCCTAATAATGCCGAGTGCAAGTTGGAATTGTTATCTCCAAGCCTCTCAAAAAGAAGTTTGCTAACCATAACCTATTTAGAATTTTAATTGTGAGATATCAGTTACATATTAGAATTTCCCCTTCTCATGAACCACTCAAATGTAGATAACCTCAACTTTTATTTCACTTTATAAGTGATAACCTCTCAGGTGACTACCTCTCCTATTATGCATGGCATTTATACTTGCTCCTGCAATGCAGCAGCAGTCTAGTGGAAGAATGACCATGAGTCATCATGAACAATAACGTCCATGATGGACAATGGGAAAAAGAGCTACAGTTTCCTATCAACACCTATATTCCCCATGCACAGATATGGCCCATTGCTGAACAGACTCAGCACAAAATAATTCAAGGCAATAATTCTGACATGATTCTAATGTAGAAATATGTAACTTTCTTAATAAAACAATAAAATGCTAGGCAGAAAAAAGGAAAATTTCACTTTCCACTGCATTTTAAAAATCAAAAACCTACTAATCATCTGCAGTAATAAGATTCAGGTGAAAAAAAAAGAATGCATACTTCTAATAGTGGGTATGAGAACAGGAACAATGTTGTTGACAGAATCGTCACAGAGTCACAGAATAATTCAGACTGGGAGGGACCTCAGGACGTCTGTAGTCAAACCTCCTGATCAAGCAGGGTCAGCTATGAGGCTAGCCAAGACTGTTGAGGACTCTTGAGTGTTGAGCTCTTGTTGAGCTCTACAGCATACTGTTGGGTAACTATGTATTAATTTCTGCTTTATATGTGTTGGATAACCATAGGGCTGTGAGGCAGGGGGAATAGGAAGGAAAAGACTGGAGAAAGCTAAGTGCCACTCTGTATACTGGTTGGGAATAACTGAATACTCGAGTGCCAAATGCTATTTTAAATGCATTTGGATGCTCTTCTATTCTTTGACATCTGATGAACCCCTCTCAAGAGCAGGATCTGAGCTCCTGAAGTGATTTTCTAATTAGTCCCCTGTGCTCTCTGGAACAAGATCAGAATGTCCCTGGCAGACAGAAGGCATTTTAATATAGCCATATAAGGCTACATTTTTCTCAAAAAAGCCTTCAACTTTTGCGAGGCATTACTGGAGGGGGAAAAAAAAAAAAAAGAAGAATGCATTTGATGTCTAGCAAAGCTTTAGTTCTTGGAAAATGACTCGTTCCAAGCTATTAAAAAAAAAAAAAAAAAAGAAATTTATCATTCAGAATATCCTAACTTCAAAAATATTTTTGTTCAACTAAAATACTCAGCATTTGTAACAACAAATTCAGAAGAAGCTTAGAAGAAGGTAAATGCTGTACCTGTTCTACAGCAAAGAAAAAAATATTCTGTTTCAGTCATTAAGGAAAATTAATTTGGCTTTTTGGAAGACAAAAAAAAAAAAAAAAAAAAAAAACACCCTACAAACATTTCTTCATACTTCCTTGATTCTCTCCAGCCACATATACACCACTGGCCATAAGATCTTCTGTTTTAATTAAAAATGTAACAAGACACAGATGCCTAAGTCAGTAAGCTACTATTTATTTTCCTCTTCATTGCTTAAAAACTAAGTAGAATTATGGCACCATATTCGACAAGTGATGCTTCCATGTTCAAGGATGAAGAAAAGAAAAGTTACATAGAAGTTTTAGCCATGTTAAATCAGCGGAGAGGTGGAAGGGGGAAGGAAGTGGCCATTCTAAAGATGGAAATCAACCCCTCAATACCACTTCTTACTCTCTTCCTCTTCTCACAAAAAGCCCACCAATGCTTTCTACTACTCTCTTAAAAAGCAACGGCAGTTTTTCCCTTTCCATATGTAAGTATGCTAAAATGTTAATGTGTGTCAGTCAGGTCCCTGGTATTATAGAGAGACTGTTCAATTCCTTTGGTTTCTGACACAATATTTACCACATTTTTAACTCTGGAACTGAAAACTAAAATTAGAGTTTACCTACCACAATCATCAAGGAGTATGTTCTCAGGCTTCAAGTCTCTACAAATAAAACAGAATTAAAAAGGTCCATTATCCAGAGGCAAAATTACTTGCCATCATCAAATGCAACTAATGCAAAATAGGACTTCTTAATACAGTTCTCATTAGCAATGTTTTTCCAGCTTCATCAATAAACAAAAGGAGATGTAAAGTTTGTAAAGTTCAGGATCGATAACACTTTGTCCATAAAACTCTTCAGATATATTTTTTCCAACTCTCCATCCTATTTACATTTATGACAGTAATTCATGTTTCACAGATAAGTGACCTCCTCTACAAAATGTGAAATTTCAAACAGAAGAACTGTCAACTTACACCTAAATTTGCATTAAAAGGCTTTTCTCATGAGAGAAAGATCCATGCAACTCTGCATCAGTAAAACAACTCAGCACTTGCTGCAGTTTGACACTGCTTGCAATATGCCAGAATATCAGTAAAAGTAGGAAATACTCATAAGACTTATTAGGACTAAGCATATGCTGAAATATTTATTCAAACCCAGTTCCTGCCTGTAATTTGAGCATGCAGCTTCTAAAGCTTATTAAGCAGTTGTCTCTAGTAAGGATTCTTTGCAATCAACTCTCTGCTAAGAGCATCTGAAATTTTTTTGCTGTCAGCATCAAAGTTGTATGTGAAACATTCTTTAGCTATTAAAAGCTAGCAAGTCTCAGGAAATAGTCAAAGAACAAATCATTGGTGTTGCAATTCTGGGCTTCATAAAAATTCTCATACATTTTTAATTTAAGAACAAACGAAAAGAAAAAGCACAAATATATGTTACAACAGGATCAGATTCCCCCCACAATGAAAATCTGGGGAGTCACTGAAGCTGACCAAGAAGCTCTTCAAAGGTCACTTCCAGGATTTACCTTGTCAGACTTTACTCAAAATATATACAAATAAATATTTAAATTGTGACACGCATTACAGTGTGTGGGCTGCAATACAGTCTCTTAAATTTCTTCTACCATTAATACCATGAGGTCATACACAGACCTTATCTTTAAGGAGACTTAGACCTTATTTCTTCCCAACCCTCCATCCTATTCACATTATATTTACTAAGCAATTCACATTCAACAGGTGAAAGACTACCTCCACATATAATAATTAATATTAGTAAAAAAAAGTATTTGCATATATGTACAGTTGGAACAAGAATTCACATAAACAACTCATACAAAAGCAGAAAACACTGAATAATGCAGAAACAATGGTTTTAGAAAGAATGACTCTACGGTTTACACGTTCAAAATGAGAGAAAGTATATACATATTACCAATAATACCATATCACAAATACATAGATTTCTCTTTTCATAAACACATGCATGTGTATATCTGACTTTTTTCAAATATTGATAAATCCATATACTGAGGTATCAGTAATCATGCTGAAGTTTTATTACTTCATGAGATTAACTGTACAAAGCAGTCAACAAAATGCTTTCCTCCAAATACTTTAAGAAGTCCCCATAATATTAATCACTTAATATTATAAGACTACAATATTATGGAAGTCAAGTGAGTCCAAAATCAAAGAAGTATCAAATAGAAAGTTATGAAAATTTAACTTAAATTTCAGGCAGAAACAAATCTACTTTAAAATGCGTAATATATACTCAGGTTAAGCCAAGCAAGAAAACTGCTTGTAAAGCAGGGTTCCAACTCCAAAAAGGCTGATTAAAGCCTAACATGATACTTAATAGCAACAACTGCTCCTTAATGGAAACTATATTCAATTCTGGCATGATCTGAGTCAACCGATGATCTATCAACATTAAAGACATGTTGTTGCCAAAATTCCAGCTGTTGAATGCAATTAGTTTCTCGATCTAGTGGTTCACAAGATGTCAGCTTTGGGAACAGGCTAGAGATTGGCCGTCAGTCCGAGCTTTGGGATGGCAGGTTGGGGTATCAGCTTTCTTCTCCCCTTGTGCTACCATGCAGGGGCCAAAGGCATAGTTTCTGCAGGCTCCAGCCCTGTGCGCTGCAACAGGTTGCAAGATAGACTAAGTAACCTAATTCTAGGCAGAGAGGCTCAATTTCCCTTCTTGAAGTATAAGATGGCAAAGGGTACAAAACTAAGAGCTTCACTAAAAAGAAACAGATTTAAAAAATGATATATTTTATTTAATTTAAAATAAACACACTCTAGTTCATTTTTGCTATAGCTTACGTCAGCTGTCCTACACAGAAAATTTCTGGATAAAATGTTCTGAAATGAGCAAAAACTTCTAGGTTAACCAGAATTATTAGCATTGTTTATACATTCATTCAAGGATTCGCTGATGCAGGCTGGAATCTAATACTGTCATTGGACATACACTTCAGGACATTTCACTGTATAGATGTGTACTGTGAGCATCAGCAGCAGGCAGGCTGTCTGGTTCAGCAGGCAGGAGCTGTCTGGTTCATCCAAAACAGCTTCAATAGGCCATAAGTGGGGAGGGAAAAACTACCTCTCCAAACAGCTTAACTGATTTAAAAAAAAAAAAAAAAAAGCTGTAATTCTTCAGGAGTCAAGTATCTAAACTCCAACAATAAACCTTGGGCACTGGAGTTCTTTTTTTGAAGTTAGGCATTTGTTCCCTGCTCTCTCCCCCCATGTAAATCTCACTTTCGCTCTACGCATGATCAGACTCTTGATGCAGCAGATGGATGAATAGCTCCACCACTGTCTGTTCCTGGCTGCGTGTGCGCGCGAGAGCGTCGGCAGCATATGGCAAGCTAAGGATCGTTTCACAAGCTACCCCTGACCAAGTCAGCCGGCTCCTTGCTACGGCAGCGCAGCGCCAGGCCCTCCTCCCAGCTCTGCACCTGCTCGTTCAACCCCACAGACCCTCACGACTACCTCGCCTCGAACCCCGGTGTCAAAATTGCACAGCCCGACTCCAGGCTCCTACTGTATTTCAAGCAGCCTGTAATAACTGGTACGCTGACACATGAAACACAAAAATTGGTGTTAAAAGAGAAGAAAGCCAAGCCTACTTTGTCTTTTCGAGGGACTTTGCCACTGGTGGTGACACATCCCAAATATATTAACTATTAACATGCCTGACAAATACTGCCATTCCAGAACTGAAAGAACTAACAAGATCTACTGATTTTAGCTCTAGCTGCTGCCACCCATTGCACCGAGGATTTCTACCGCAGAAGTTCTGAACTTCCCTTCTTCCACTGCCTTTAGAATATACTTACGCTGTGAATATATACATAGTCAGTCATAAAAGCATGTTTTATCAGGAAAAATCTTATCACAGTTTACTAAAAACAATTTAAGCCATTTGATTAAAGAGAATTTAATATAAAGTTTTTCCTCTACAGCTGGAACACAAATGCTCTAACAGTTCTTCAGTGATGGCAACAAGAGTTAGCTTTGATTTTAGAAATTCAGTGATCCCATAAGAATTTACTGTGTTCAAGCTGACAGCAACAAGAGAAAAAACACTCTGCAAAAGAGGAAAATACAAAAGGAATGAAAAACCTCAGTCACTATTAGTTCCCTTAGTTAGGGAAAATAAATCCTTCAATGAAAGAAGAGGTACTTGAAATTGCTTCCCTTCTCAGCCCACAACTAACATTGTGACTGTGGACTACCTTAAACTTCTTCAGTGTTGATAAAATCATTAAGGCCAGTTTTTCCCAAGCTTTCTGTTTTACTGACTGTACATATGCACTCCATTGCTTGCTAAATACATTTGCTTCAAGATACTTGATACAGAATTTTGATTGTGTAGTGTATAACTGTAATTAGTGATACTCTAAAGAATATTAAGAATATTAAGAATAAAGAACCATCTGTCTGGGCTTGATTGTAAAACTGTATGATTTATGACAGCTACATTACTAAATGTACTGTACAGAAAGAGTACATGTGGAAACAACAAATCTCCCAGAAAACCAGTATTAGCAAAACTGAAGAAAGTACAAGACTTTTTGCAAAAAGTTGGTTATTCTATATTAAAAAAAGAGCAGGGCCAAAAGCGATTCCACAGAGAAAATTATCCAGACATTTTCTCATTTTATTCCTCAAGTGTAGTTGACCAGACACTGTATAATTAGAATTCTCATTTTTCATCTATTTACATATTAGGTAGGAACCCCCTTAGTAAGTCTTATACAGTACTATTTAAATAATGATATAATACTTTCAGGTATTATGATTAAATTCAAGCCTTTCCTTTTCCTCCCTGAGCATGAAAATTATTCAGTTACTAGTAACGTGCACATGCAATTGTCTCTTGCTCCTTCATTTCGTTATGAACAGAAACTATAATTTTTATTTTTTCATTAAAGTGCAATTCATACTGGTTTAACTGTGAAATTACTTTTTTTTTTTGCTTGCTCCTACACTACATGTTTAAGGTCACACGAGCTTGAGACCTATTAAAAAAATCCTAATAAATGGAATACCACAATACCACATAAATTAGACACCACCATAATAAGGAGAAGTCATGACACCACCACCATCCCAGACTCTGGAATTGTGGGCAGAGAATGCTAGGGTTCAATACTTATGTTTGAATGTCTTCTAGTATGTAAATAGCTAACTAGCTGTGTTTAAACACATGGGTTGTTTTCTACAATCAGCTTTGTTCTCGCTCGGGCCAAAGTAAAGTGATCTACTTGCAGCTGATCCATGAGAACGATGAGCAAAAACAAGACTCAGCTTCTTCAGTGTTTCCACCGTATGTGCATACCAAAACGTACTCTATAACATGGCAAGTTCAGTAAAACTCTTTAGGGACCCCCACACAACAGCCGACATAAGCCAGGTCTTCAAGCATTCTATATTTGACCCATTTTAACGCATGGCATACTCATGAAACTATATAATTAGAACTGACATCAGTATAGACAGCCCCAGAAAAGAAAGGTATTTAGAAAACAGTACATTTTCAGGTGATACTAATAGGAGGAGGAATTTTTTAGATAAACTACAGAGATCTAGTCCATGCCTCTGCTATTTTCCGAGAGACTGATGTGTATCTTGATCTTTTCCCTCACCAATATAGAGAGTTAAGACTCATTATATTAAAGTTACGCAAAATCTTATTTTAAATCTACTTTAAAAACAATTGATGCTTGCTGTTTTGCACCATTAACAGAGACAGCGTTCTTGTTCCCCACTAAGTTTGTTTTGCTTGTTTTGTAATATTTAACACCGGGGTTAAATGATGTATGTACAGAGACCAGAAAGTAGTAAGATCATATGATCTCAGTTACAATATATTAGCATTCTGACAATTCCATTCATTCAAAGGCACTAATGTAACACGCAACGCAGCAAGTGACATCCATAGCTGCCTTTGAACTTCTTCAGAGTAGGCAGGAGAGGAAACCTATGGGAGCCTAAAGTTCATTTATTTATCTGTTCTGCTAATTAATTAGCTTTGTAAATCATACTTTTTCCTACCACTTTGCAAACCAATTTTGAATCAACTCTATAATATTTCATAATACAGCAAGTATCTACACTTAGATTAACAGTAAGATGACAAGAGTGAGCAGTGTTTCCAAATGGCATGTCAAGAAAAGGACAACTGAACAAAAGTTTTTGCACCTTTTAGAACAAAGTCTATCAGGTAATTCAGTTTCTTTTAAATAGAAGATAGTTCATACCATTAACATGCTGAATACACATGAAGTTTCCAAGTACCAGTTACTGCAGTTAACTCACCTGTAAACAATCCTCTCCCTCTGCAAATCCTCCAGACCACAGCACAACTCCGCAGCATAGAAAATAGCCCTTTCTTCATCAAAGCCAGGATTTCCCATGTTATATATGTGAAACTTCAAATCTCCTCCATTCATTATTGTTAATACTAAACACAAGGCATCTTTTGTCTCATAGGTGTAGGATAAACTAACCTAAAAGTGGGGAGGGGGAAAGAATATCGTTTTTCACTCATATACCAAATACAATACTACACTCAAACCGTAGTACAACTTACAGTTCTTTTCCTAATATGAAACTTTCTATGAACCTTCTTAAAAAGCCAATCGCTACTGTCTGTTGAAGTCTTACTTTGAACAACCGCCCTCTTAATCTTCCTGGGGTAACGTACTTGAAAACCCAAAGGAATCCAGACTAATTATTACACATAGACAAACCTTGTACCACCATTAAGAACAACTAAGTGACATAAATCTGTTAAGATATCCCAGAACTCCATCCAGACAA
Organism: Rhea pennata; assembly: GCF_028389875.1. Taxonomy (NCBI): domain Eukaryota; kingdom Metazoa; phylum Chordata; class Aves; order Rheiformes; family Rheidae; genus Rhea; species Rhea pennata. The sequence goes on along the minus strand of NC_084666.1, from coordinate 10,405,063 downwards.
TGGATTTATTGATGGTGTCTCAGCTGCTTATTATTCTTTACAGAGGTAACTTGTACATATACCTTATTTTATCAATACCTCAGCAATTACCCATTTCCAAAGCACTTCCTTGAGCCTCTTTAACAGGTGCTCTAGAATACGGAAACTAAAAGGTTATGTCCTGCACCTAGGGAAAAATAACCCTAGGCACCAGTACAAGCTGGGGGCTGACCTGCTGGAGAGCAGCTCTGCAGAGAAGGACCTGGCAGTGCTGGTGGATGACAGGTTGACCATGAGCCAGCAATGTGCCCTTGTGGCCAAGAAGGCCAAGGGTCTCCTGGGGTGCACTGGGAAGAATGTTGCCAGCAGGTCGAGGGAGGTGATCCTGCCCCTCTACTCAGCCCTGGGGAGGCCTCCTCTCAAGTACTGTGTCCAGTTCTGGACTCCCCAGTACGAGACATGGAGCTACTGGAGAGAGTCCAGTGTAGGGCTACAAAGATGACCAGAGGACTGGAGCACCTGCCCTATGAGGAACGGCTGCGAGAGCTGGGCCTCTTCAGCCTGGGGAAGAGAAGACTGAGGGGGGATCTGATCAATGTGCATAAGTATCTGAAGGGAGGGTGTCAAGGGGACGGATGGGGCCAAACTCTTTTCAGTTGTCCCATGTGACAGGACAAGAGGCAATGGGCAGAAATTGAAGCACAGGAAGTTCCGCCTGACCGTGAGGGGGAATTTCTTCCCTGTGAGAGTGACGGAGCACTGGAACAGGTTGCCCAGAGAGATTGTGGAGTCTCCTTCTCTGGAGATCTTCGAGGCCCACCTGGATGCAACCCTGTCTAACATGCTCTAGGTGACCCTGCTTGAGCAGGGGTGGTTTCACTAGATGATCCAGAGGTCCCTTCCAACCTTACCGATTCTATGATTCTATGTAAAAATCAAATGCCTAATTTCTGTTCCATTTTTCAAGTCACTGCATATTCCCTGGCTTTAATACTTGCCAACAGTACAACAGATTTACCATAGCTCTTTACAGTTTTTCCTCTTACTGTATTTGGAATGACATATTGATGGGGCAGGGAGAACAGTTTCTCTTCAGATTTATATAAATATTTTGAAAGCACATGTGAAGTTTTAAAGCAGAATTGTGAATTCAAAGCAAAATAATTTTACAACAGCAGAACAAACTGCAAAATTTAACATATTTTCTATGCTAAAAAACAATTTTAATTAAGAAATTATTTGGCTTTTGACCATCTAGCAGGATCTTAAAAATTACTTGAACAGTCTAACTTGTATTGAAAGCAGTGGGATTTAAACATATACTTACCTTCCATTTCTTAATACAAATCAATCCAATTTTTTTCTTTTGACTCAATGAATATTTTTAAATGCAGCACAAGCACATACAGGCCTTAACTCATTAATAATATCAAACTTTTACTTCAGAAGAAGTATAAATGCAATAATGAATAAACAAACATACAAATCAGCTACTTACAGTAAGGTTTCTCATTTGATGGTTTAAGCCACTTGGGTTTTTTTTTTTTTTTTAAGTGATCTATCGGCCATTATTGGCTTCAGTTGTGCCACATGCACGAAAAATTATCTACCCACTCCCATCCCAATTTCACTGGGGATCTTAGATGCAGATAATCTCTGTTCATTGATATAACACTGGGCAGCTAGGGAAAAAGATTTATGCACACCACTATAAAGTGATGTTAAATTCAAGTTTTTTGAGTTACTAATGTATAATACTTACATATATTGAAAGAATATTACTTAAATGGAAGTTTCATACTTAGTATCTCGCATCTCTCTACAGCTAGTAATTTCTGGAGAGCAATTCAAGCCTATGAGGCTTGTGAATAAAGGACATTAGCATATTTACACATTAATGCATGCGGCCAGCACATTTTTTTGCTTTTTTGTTGTTTTTGTTTAGCTGGCAGCATTCTGAAGTTTTTCAACTTTTTTTTTTTTAATATAGAAAATTTAACAGATTTTTTTTTAAACTAGCCTCCAATTCCCTCCAAATCAGGTACTTTAAAAGCGTCTCTGACTAGTAACAGAAAGCTTATTAGCCAATGAATTCGAAAACAAAGCAAAATTCATTTACAATTAACATTTAAATGACAACAATTTAGTGAAGGAGATAGACGTTACCTGAGGAAAAGTTTACGTGGTATACATACTCTTTGATCTTCTAAGCTACTACATTTGCTGTTTAACAGTTACAGTTACTAACAGACCATAAAATATGTGATGGTATCACACCAAAGTGTTAAAGTTTTAATTCTGTGGAATTTCCGTTAAAAAGTTATGGTAATTGTTTCATATCTAATATGCCTTCTTCAGCCTTAGTTCACATAGCAAAGCAGTACAACTAACCTAAATTGAAACAGTAGTGACTTTTCATGTTTATTTTGAAATGCATAAACACCACAGCAATGAATGCTATCAAAATACCTAAAGAGATAGAAGACTTCAAAAAAAAAAAAAAAAAAAAAAGAAAAAAAAGAAACGTATGATTCTGTGATAACATAACTTCTAACGGGAATTAAATAGCAGACCTCCCATGAAGTCAGCCCTTTGGAAGTACATTTTTGAGTGAGTTCCAAAGATGAAGTTAGAAGTCAGTGTTTACCGTAAGAAAATAAGAACATGAGATTGGAGTAGGAAGTAAGAGGGGAAAACAGAGCAAGGGATTGGAAGAAGAGATAAAGAAGAGAAATAGAGGAGGTAAAAAAAACAGGAGAGAATAAGGTATATGGAATATCCTCTTTATTAAGTCTAAGTAACTATACTCAATCATATGCTGCAGTAGAAATAGAATTCAAGTTATTATTCAAGACTGAGTACTACAGAATAATCTATCCACCTTTAAATAGAAAACAAAGATTCAGTGGCATCTGCATTCTGAAACAGAACCTAATGTCTTGGTTATAGGCAAGAAAAAAACTCTCAGGCTAGAACCAATTCAATATTGGATGTAAACACCCTCTGCACAGAGCTACTCTAATTCACATATAAGACATACTAGTCTTTATATCAATCATTTCTCTTGGCAGTTACATACTCTTTAAGTCAATTTCAAAAGTGTCTTGTGTCCATGAGCTCCTGGAAGAAACTGAAATTGAAATGAATCAAGCAATGGGAGACAAACTTCTGTGAACAAGATCAGAAGAAGATACTTACTACAAACCTACTATTCACTTTTTCTAGAATTCGTTTTTCATTTAGAGCCATTGATTCTCCTTTCCTCTTCTTTATTCTCTTTTTTTCTAGCTTTTTACAAGCATACATTTTTCCTGTTGCCCGCACTTGACAGGCACACACCTAGAAAAGGGAAGATACATCAGAGGCACTTTTTTTTTTTTTTTTTTTTACATTTTTAATGAGGATAAAATGTTATTTCTTTTTTTCAAACTCTTGAATGCTCTCAGAAAATGAGTCTAGAAGAATCAATACACAGCATTCACCTCTGAAACAAGGCCACAAAAGCTGTAACAGAAATGGAAAAAATGGTTATAGAGGGGCAAACCTATTTTTGCTAGAGCTGAATGATTTAGTAAAGACTGCATTTTGTATGGGTGAAACATCTGCACTATATATGTATAAACAAACAGGACAGACGACAAATATGCATATTAGAATGAAGTGGGAGAAAGATAACAATGTTTCAGTAACCCTTCTTCCCCTTCAGTACAGGCATGCAAAAAAATCTATGTTCTCATTGCCAAATAAAAGAATTTCAGCAGAATGCTATGTAACTGTTATAGTCAGTGGAAGCTTCTCCATCTTTCTGCATAACCTCCAGTACTGAGATTAGCATATTAAAAGAAAATGGTTTGGACTGACAACAGTTTGCCTATTGATATGTCAAAAGTAGATTGTTAACAGAACCGAGAGATAAAATCAGCTTTTCCTGTGTATTAACATTTAAGGATTGCCTTGTAGAAAGATGCCTCAGTACTCACCTCTCCAAATCCACCTTTGCCTAGCACTCGGTAATGCCTAAATGTGTGTTTGGTTACTGGTTGCCTAATTAACAGAAAGAAACAGTAACTGTAACAGGAATTACAAAAAAATTTTAATTCCCCCCCTTCCCAAGGTCCGTGTTCATTTTCTCCTTCCTATTCTGAACAGCATCTGACAGTTGAACAAATGTTGCCTTGACCACATGAAGACCGTATTACAAGTTCAATGTCAAATGAAAGGGGTACCCTTACTAGCTTCATGTGGTCAAACATTCAAAACAGCAGGGCGGGGGGGGTGGGGCGAGGTGGGATTAGGCCCTACACTGTTTAGGATAAGAAAAAGTAAGGCTCTAAATGATGGTGGTGGTGTTTATTTCTTTAAAGAGCATTCAGTGTTAATGCTGTTCAGTTTTTAGGGACGCAAACGGAACTTTTACTAGGTTCATTTGGTAGAGAATTTGGTTTGAGTTACATCTATTTCTCTTCCTTTCTCCTCAATTCAGTAAAAATGAAAGCAATAGGAAATAATTAATAAAATTAATGTTGTGTGATTTCCAGAAGTGCTCAATATCATCCTGTACCAACTTCAGACTTCTGAAAAAGTTTGGACATTCATTTCATGTTGATTTAGAAGCCCCCAAACAGATGCTGATATAAAGATTTTGGTGACTTTCAATTATCAGATCTTTGTCCCAACTACCTGAAAAACTGATTAGTTACCTAATCACATAATGGGTAACAAAACCATTCTGCTCACTAGTCACTAATTAGACCGTGTTTGAAACCAAATGCCGATAGAAATTCCCAGAAGGATTGGTATCCCACTACAAACTTGACAGCTAAACATATGGATATAATAATAAACTCGTATTTTTCTAAAACAAATTTACCACTTAACGACTCCTGGACAGACACTTCAGCCAGAGTATCAGCTCTTTAACTGTTCCACCAATATCCTTCTTTACATCTTGTTTTTCAGATTATAATTTCTCAGGCAAGTAGTATCATTGATTGGGGCTCTACATTGCTTGTAGCATAACAAGCAGAGGTGTCCACAAAATAAAACAGTAATGTAAACATCATAAATGAACTTACTTTTCCAACCATTTCCACTGTAAAAAACGGGAAAAATACACACTTTCTTGGTAAGCTTCAAAAGGTCTTCTGCTTAAATATTCATGGACAACTCTAGGGATGTGAAAATAAAATCAGTCATTCTTATACTGACATACTGATAAAGCAGGAGACGCTATCATCCTTTTAAAACCAAACACATCAGTGAAGCTGTAGGCAAGAGAACATTGTCTTGTTATTCACTAGTGTTTTGACAGGAATAGTTCTATGTGACAGTTAACTGCTCACTTTGAGACACACCTAGGTTAAAACCACTGAGGAGCACAGTGACACTCCTACTTACTATAGTAACTAGAAGTTTGACGTGTATGTATTCGCATTAACTGTCTTCAAGCGCATCTGCACAGCATTATCAGGTGAAAGTACTTCCCATACATCAATGCCAGGATTTATGCATGAGAAAGAAGTTCCCTCCTCACCCTATCACCCACCTCTACCATAACAGTCAGGCCGTAAAGCGCAGAGAAACATAAGACTCTCAGAACAGCTTATCATGAGAACTCCTGCAAGATCACAGTTCTCTGTCAAAAGGCTGGTCCTAACACTTTTTTCAGTAGTCTTTTAAAATTTTGGGTACATCAGAATGATTGTAATTGAAGAAAGGGGGGTTGAATGCTAAGTTTAAGTTCTTTTCTTTGGCTTCTATATTCCATCCATCTACAACTTCTTGGGGTTTTTTTTAGCTTATCCACAGACTGTAGCATTAAAAAAAAAAAAAAAAAAAAAAAAAAAAAGTGTTGCAACCTCTAACATCTACTCACCGTTGCCCTTAGAAGCATCACGTCACAACTTAGCGGCTAACCTACTACAAAAAGTCTGCTATCTCACCATCAACACAATGACATACCCAAACTAGCTCAGTAGAAAAAAAAATATAATATATTAGAGTTTTATAAGAATTACCTTAGTTTTTGCTTCACCAGTAAAACATAGGATCTCTAAGGTTAATTTATAAGTACCAAAAAGCCTTTTTAGAAAAATGAGAGCTCTTAAGACATATGACAATTAATGAGCACATTTAAAAGCAAAGTTACTGGAAAGACAGCCTGGCCAGAACTGATGAATTTCAATTTGTAGCACTGACCTGTAGCTAGAACAAGCATTTTATGGCTCAGAACAAAGCTTTTAAAAGCCCAAGATTGATCTGAAAGAGTGCATCTTTTCAGGGAAGCTGAAGTTCATCAACCAGTGTTTAAATAAGTATTTAAAAACAAAATATTACTTAAAGATTAATATAAAACAGGACTCATCAGAAGAGCCCCCTCCCAAATCCCTTTCAACATAACAAAGACATCAAACAGTATGTGTAGTCAGAATCTAAATATTTTATTAATATTAATTAAAAATAAAAATCAATCTGCCTCAGCTTCACTGCTAAGAATTCTGTATTAGGAAACCACAGGTGAAGTACCATATCTCCATTTTCAAGTAGACAGAATAGAGCCAAAAAGAGTAATACCTTGTTCAGAAATAAAGCCTCTCTCTCTCAATAGCTATGCTATGCAACCAACTACAACCCCACAGATACGACTTCTGAAAGATATTTACAGGAAAGGATCTACAAGTTATCCTACATTCTCTGAAAGAATGTAAAGGAATTTTGTTCTAGAATTTGAAATTTAAATACTAAATGACATCCAAACCTGTGTGCCACATATTTTTATCATTCCTCTTAAGCTAATCACCCAGGTGAAAAAGAAATTGGGAAAATAGCACCACTCAAACTGCACTCAGACATTTATTGGACAGAGGGAACAGGATGATATACAAGACAGAACATCCATTTGAAACAAGTTTTATTAGGTGCTCACACATGCCTTTCGATCTTTTAGTCTCAGGTTGTTGTAAAGTATACTTATTTTCTATTGCCAGGGAGATGACCCAAGCAGTGACAAAACACGTTGCAACTCTTCAGGCAAACATGATCAAGCACGCCTTGAAGAACCAGTAATATTAGAAATGTAAAAGCCCTGGAAAGACTTGGAACACTGGTAAACATGTAGTGTCCCTCAAAGAAAAGCTTTCCCTGCTGCAGCTGTATAAAATATCACTACTTGACTCCAGAGCAAAATCAAATTGTGCTACTTGCAGCTATTTGTTTGCTATTTGCACTAAGCATTTCAATCAACCCTTTAATCAGCTATCCTAACGGAATATATCTGTTAGGCTGAGTGCAACTCATTTTCAAGAGCCATCAAGTATATAACATTGTTCACAAATGTTTCAGGCTTCCACATATAACTTCGTATTTTGCAAGCACCTTCTCAGGAAAAAGCGCTCACTATCAAAATGTGAAAGAATACTAAAGAGAAAAAACTACTCTAAATTAGAGAATTCCTGATAACAGATAAAGAATTTGCAGACAACAGTAAGATCTTACGCAAAAATAAATAAGACAGCCTTCAATGATTATGCATCTCAGCATTAAAGAAAAAAAGAAATTCTGCAAAAGTCAGGTGTTTAAACTCTCTGAAAGAAACCCAGTCCTTTAGTGAATCCTGTTCCTAGTTTCTTAATTATACTCATAGAGATCAAATACTAATGCATGTAATAACTTCACCTTTCATTTGTCTCAGACACACATGAAGTTCTCCTGCAATATTTAAACTTAGCATTATTCATTTTTGACATACCTGGTACAGTCCATAAAAAGATCTTTAGATGGGTTCTTTTCCAGTCTCGCTTTACATTCATTTACTGTTTCCTGAGGTATTTCTGGCAAGTGTGCTGCAGACTTTACATAATGGAAAAAAATAAAGACAATTTTGTAAATAAATTAAAAAAACAGTAAAAGTTCCGTATTTTAAGTAAAATAAAATATGCTAATATAGAAAAGCACTAAAAGAGAACACCAGAAAAGTCAGATTTAGGCAAAACTTGTATTTGTTCCTCATTACAATGAACTGCAAATCTTTCAACGCATTTCTACTGCAATACTTTAGGAAATAGATTTGGCAACAATTCCACTTTCTTCTTCTTCTGATATGCCTGCCACCATGAAAGCAAGTACCTATTTGTTCTGGCAGGAAGACAAGGGTGGGAGGGGTAAACAAGCAGTTTGGAAAAATATCTCAAACCAGTTCACAGAAATCTGGTTTTCACCAAAATTGCATTTTACATTTGGTAGTCCCAAAGAAACTATTAGAGATGTGACTACCTTACAGTCTATCTACTTTCATAGCATCTGTAAAATGTTAATTTGAAGAAAACTTTTATGAATTTGACCAGAGTAAGAGAAGCTGAAGGAATATCTATTCATAAAGAGTAAGTGTGTAATCACACATACACAAAACAGCTTCTATCAGTTGCCAAAGATTCTTAAAAATCAATCTAATATATGCAAAAAGAGCAGATATTAATGACCTCCATGCAGAAGACAAACAGCATGCTCCAGAACAAAACATCAGTTAACTTTGTGAAAACTTGCAGCAACTCTATAAATTTACAGCTAACTCATCAAGCCCATATAGGAGTAAACAAAAAAGCCCAGCTTGACTTTCAGGAATTCCTCATTCTTATGTTCCCAGACTGCAAAACCCTGAGTTACTTTGTTAATAAGTTTTCTTTAGATGCAAAATGATGAATGTATCTTCACTTCAGATCAGTATTTTAATTTAAAAACACAAGTGAATAAGTCATCATGGTTTCTGCTCAAGCTGATATCAAGTTTCACAATTTTAGAAGACAGTGTTTCAGAAAGTTAAAAAAAAAATGGAACTAAAACGTCATTAGTCCATTTAGGAAAAGCAACGCAACCATTTATTCTTTAGGTCTTTAACTTATCTGACATTTACACCAAAGTTGACAGAATATTTTGCAATGTAATATATTTACCCCATTAGTGAAGTAGGTCTCTAAAACTTTCAGGCCACAGTCTATACGTTTTTCATCTGAAGATACCTCATATTCTGCCTAGTGGAATGGAATTGAAAATTAAATTTTACGTAAAGTTATTTAGTAGTGCATTCTTTAACATGATGCTAGGTAAATTTTAACTACAAATACCAGGATGCTCCTAATAGAAAGAACCGAATGTTCTCATTGTTTTAAATCTATTTAAAGATTTTAGGCTACATATTAAAAAGCAATCTTAAAGAAAAAAAGCACATGGAATTTAACTTTCAGAAAATGTATTGAAACTAGCAATTTGACTAGTTTCAGTTACAGAAGCTACATCTTAAGAGGTTAAAGTAGATGCAAAATTAAAGTGAAATAATATTTATGCAGTATTGTAGAGCAGAGTGATCCAGGGTTTTTTGCCTTGTTATAGTCTTGGTAAACCTGGCATAAAACGATGAAGTAAAGAAAAAAGGTGATTATTTATTATTACTTCCCACAATGCTATGGTAACCAAAAATAAATGAGGTGTCAAATAAGCCCTACTTCATTCTTTGAGAAGATAAAAGAAAAATGAATAGTTACAAAATTTTGTGAAGTTTTTGACTTAGTGATATATGACATTGTGGTATCAAGAGACACCACTGTGCAATAAAGTATATTATGCAGATAAAGAACTAGCAGCTCGATACTGTGCCAGAGCTAGCTATTCACAGGAGAAAAAAAAAGAAAAAGAAAAAGACAAACTGGTATTAAAAAACTCCAAGGACTGGTTACTATTAATAATTGTAAGAAATACTTTAGAAGTAGATATCAGAAACTATGACTTTTAAAGGTAACAGAATCTGTTCGTTTCCAATTCATCCTTCCCCCAATCTCAAACAGCAATCTGTTAGTTTGGTAAGCTGGGCCAACTCAATCAAAACTGTTTTATTTCATACCTCAAGATGTATATGTATGCATCTAGATACAAAGAATATATGGCAGACCTCCAGAATGGAGGACTATATTACACAAAACAACATTTTGGCATCATGAGACAACAATCATTAAGAATCTCAATGGAAGTTCCACATGACTGATCTAATCAGCAGAAGAGAAGTTACATAAAGAAAGCCACACACCCGAAAAACAGAATTTCAAGAACAGAACACACAAATTCTGGAAATAGAGAATTCTTGAAATTTCATTTCTATGATCAATCACCTAACCCATACTATCTCACGACTAAATCATCCACACTTCCTTCTGCTGAAATATTATGGTATCAACGACTTCAAAATAGCAAACTCATCAGTTGTAAGCTCTCGGTTTTGCTGCTTTAATTCCACAGCAATCAGCCCAATGGTAAAGAATTCTTCGCACCCTTCACGCAACCTCAGCAGGTCAGAATAGTTAATCAACCGCAGCAATGCCCTTATCTTTAACATTTTCAATTATGTCAAAGTAGTCATTAACTTAAGTTAGGCATTCTGTTTTAAGCAGATATTGCAATTTAAAAGGAAGTTTAAGAGAGTCTTGTCAACTAATTTCGATTACTCACAAAGTTCGAGAGAGAAGTTTGAGTTGCCACCCATTCTTTTTCATACTTGAGTAACCTTCTCCCCAGCTACTGAAATGAGTCACTAGATTATTAGATTAAATTAACCCTTTCCTTTAATTTCTGCCCCTTATATTCAATTATTCCACAACTCTTCTTTCTGTAAAGCCTAAGACACTGCAAGGCCACACTTTCTTAAAAATTAAAGCTTATCAGTCTTAGTACTCAAAATATGAAGACAATGTAGCATTTTACTGCCTTGAATTTGTCATTTCGGCCTCCTGAAATAATTGTGCTTCCCCCAAGTGAACCAGAAAACTGTAAATTAAAACATCAGGCTCTTAAGACTCCCTATAGTCATTTTATGACAGAAAGTTTATTCACAAAAAATATTGTCTAAAATTAATTTTTTAAAAAATCTGATACAAATAACCAAAGATAAAAAGGAATCTACAGCATTCTCCTTCACATTAATGTCATGAATGGCCCCTCATAAACAACCAACCAAGCTTGAACAATTTTAAGAGAAAAGAGAAGCAGGCTAACTCAGGAATCCTCTGTAAGAGACACTAGATATTATATCTCACTTCCTTGATCAAGAGAGCATGGTAGCCTGCAGATCGTGAAAGTCACAGATTAGAGGTTATCTTAGCTCTTAAGAGACTTCTCATTTCTGTGATTTCCAAGTGTACCTTTTTAATCTTCCATTTGAAAAATCGTGATGGAAAAAAAAGAGTAAATTGTGAAATTGTCCATTAGATCAAATATCACAACTATGAATTTTTCTTTTTTCAGATTTACACTAGTGTTGCAATCCATATAACATTATAAGTTGTATACTTCAAAACAATTCAAAATATTCAGTGTAAAACACAGTTAATTCTCAAGTAGAGGCAATTTGATCTGAGAAAGAACATCTGCACAGCAAAAAGACCCATGCCTTACAGCATGCTTAAGGTTTTTCCCCTTAGTACTAATATTCTACTTTTCCTTATCTAAGCTCCTAAGGATTAAAAATGTGTACAAGAGACAACTCTTGAACCATTAGGTACATTGGATCATTAAGGGTACATCAGATTTGTCAGTGGTATCCCCACTGCACGCTGCTCAAAGTCTCAGGTGTATATTTAACCCAAGATATTTAGCTCCACTGTTTGGATTTCTATTAAACTCATTCTGTGTTGCCAACCAGCCTCTGAAATTTGGTGGTAGAAACAGCTCCTGAAAATCAAAATGTCATGTATGAAAAGCACCTGGAGCATAGACTTAGCTGCTCAGATTCACTGACCACAGAGAAAAAGAAGAAAGGAAAAAAAAAGTGTTTTTTTCACTGTTAAGAATCTTTTTCATTCTGTGTGGTGATGAATCTCTGATGAGACATGCATTCCAGCATAGTAAAAATGTTGTTCTTGATTTCAAAAAATGAAGAAAGCTCCAAAATAACATAAACAAAGGGCAACTCTGCAGTTTATTTCACACTGAAAATTCCTTTTTACTTGATCAAAAGCCTCAGTTTATATTCTTGCAAGGGGAAGGGAGATATGATGAGGTGGAAGGGTAGAGCAGTAATTCAGTTTACACCCTTACATCGTGCAGCTTTCAGGGCCATCTTGCATTCTGAGGCTTTATGTAAGCATATAAGCAGAAGTACTACCCATCTTACATTCTCTGAGTATTTGTTTCCTGCTTATAAATAAGAATAAAAATACATAGGATAAGGAAAAACGTTCTCTTGGCAGCAATCTCAGCCTAAAACTACATCTTAGTGCTCTTTGATCAACTATGAAGGAAAAGGACAGAGGAAAAAGCTCCAAGCTATCATTCTCTCAGGTAAGGAAAAATTTTGCAAGGCTGTCTCATCTGCTTCCCCTTCTCGCCGCTCTCCTCTTCCCCACAAGAATTTTGCCTTGGGATTTTTACAAAATACAGCTGTGGGCATGCTTCTTCCCTCTGCACCTCCTTCTTTTAAAAAGGGTGAAATATCAAGATAAAAACTTTCCCCCTTGTTCTCTGAAATCTGGTTTCTCTCCTTCCCCAGAAGGTTCTTTAAATTTTCATCTCCACTTTATGTTTCTAATTAGCACATTCTGTCTAGCCTAGGGCTTCCTTACAAGTTGCAACATTTTCAAGTCTGTGTTCACACCATAAAAAGTGTGTGCAATGAGTATTACTTATTAGGCTCAAAGTCAAACACAGCATGGTCTTTCCAAAATTCTCTCTCTCATTCCCATCATGACCATTTTTGTAGTTCTGACCACACCAAGATGGCAGAGATTTACAGTAAGCACTAAACATATTCCTTTAATTAACGAAGTCAGAGTTTGTCCACACGCATCAAAAATTACAGCTTTACAGTTGACAAAGTCAATTTCACTACATTTTCATGTACATTTTCACACACAAACGTGCTTAGAAAAAAATAGCATTCTTTTAAACTTCAGAAGAAACTACTGCCTACAATATCCATCCCTGATTTCTCACTGCTTACCACTGCATCCAGGAATTCAATGCATCTTTTCAAGTCTGGTCTGGAATCACAGAACTGCCTGAAGAGAAGTCTTCCTATAGGCTGTTTGTCACAAAGCTGATTATAGTCTTTTTCTGAGCAAGAGATAAGAAATAAATACCTTTATTATAAGCCAGTGTGGGCCTTACTCTCATTTGAAATGGGTCAGAAAACATTAGCTGGAACATCAAGACTTCACGGTAACATATTTAATAATGACATCAAAGACAGATGAAGTGGTCACAAAGAATAGTGAAAGATCTAACCATATTTGCCCCTTAAATCCTATCACATTTATTAATAACAGGGTTTCTTTGAATATTTAGATTCCAGGCCGGGAGGGGGGACAAGGTGGAAATAAAGAGAAGGGGCAGGAGGAAAGGGAGGAAGAAAAGTCAGGAAGGCTATGAAATAGCAATCCCAAGGCAAACAAGACTGTTGTGGAAAGAAGGACTATAGTTTAAGAATAGAAAAAGTTAAAAATTATTTTTTTAAAAAGGAAAAAAGTGAAATGTAGTTCTTTCTCACTCAAGTTACAACATGATTCCTTTTTCCAATTAACGGCTTTGTGAATTTTTCTTTTAGGATTAGTTTAACACATAAGGAGCTACAATACAGCTTTTACCTTCTCATAAACTTATCTTCTTATAAATTGTTCATTACATTAAAGGTCTTTTTTGTTAATTTTTGTTAATTAGCATTGAGAAGTAAGAAAGAAGCCTTTAGTTAATACCACCAAACTCTCCCCTTCCCAAAAATCAGATGGACTATCTACAGGACACCTACCAATTGAATGTCTAATGCTTTCACAATAACTAACAGGTGGTAACTTCAGCATCTCTTTCCATTTTTTACTACGTCCGCTCCGTTTTCCTAGAAGAAAAAATATGAGTAATGTAAAATACAATACTATGTCAGTATATATTCTGAACTGCAAAAAATTAGGTCACTTCTGCACAGATCTGTCAGGCTGCTTATCCTGCCTACAAAGAAGCACATCCAATCCAGTAACAAATTGATACGGAGAATTTTTCCTATGAAACACGAAAAATGCTGAAAGCCTTTTGCAACACCAACATTTTGCATTTTAGCTGTGCACACAAATATCTAGGTATTCTGCAAAACACATAAAACTTGAACACCAACAACATAAAAAAAAAAATCAAAAAGCGTGAGTTCTCTCTCAACTATGGTCAAGAACACAAGGCATTGAAGTTGAATAACAAAATACAAAGAACGAATTTTTTTTTTTAAGGCAGTAGTAGTAATAACAATAGACCCCTACTGATGAATGAGTGTACATTATAGAAATATATACCATTTATTCTAGACTGCAGGAGGCATATATAGTATTAGACAAAATTTAACTGTTGTAGAATCTAGATCTTTTCACTGCTTTAGATTTCACAGCACTAGTATTAAACTTATTAAAATAAACTACTACAGTATCTTCCCCATTGTTTGTCTCAAAAATATATTTGTGCGCCATTCCTACGTTAAAATTAGAATTTTAGCACATTTATTTGGACCTGAAGAAATAAACTCTCTTACCAGAGGGCATACATACTTTTCAGAAAAGAGAGAGAGATGCAGGACTGCTTTTTTTTTAAAAAAAAAAAAAGCAAAACATTTCAGTGGAAGAGCAATTTTGGTGTTGCAAAATAGTTTAAAAAATGATTTTACTACATGATATCACCAGATGTGTTTCCACATGATAGAACAGTAGCAAAAGTGCACAGATATTTTCTAACTGTAGCCCAGCAGTAGATACTGCTAACCACAACAGAAGAGAAAGGAAGGGAGTTACCCTAAGTTAACTGAATAGAAATTAAGCAGCAGACTTTACTCTCAAATCTTTCAAAATTAAATCGTTAGTGGGAAAGGAACCAACAGTGTCAGAATAACAAAACCTCTATATTATCTCTTCACTCAAACATACAGTTTCTTTAAGAGTACCACCACTGCAGTCAGAGCACTTCCAACTTCCAGCTGAGCATTACCTTAGCTCATATGAAAATTTACAAGATCTTTTCTAACAGGAACATTGATGTCTTACCGTGCTGCTGCAAAAAACACTCTCAGCTCCAATATGAGTAGAAAAGTAAACGAGTAAGGAATACAAAACCCTAAAATGTTCTCTTGCAGATTCTTTGAACTAATACCTACTCTCTGAAAAAGTTATACTGCACTCTCACTTCCTAATGCTGCTTGGTAAGTCATTCACCTTCCAAAGTATTTTAGAATATAGATACTTAAATTTACTTCCTCTCTTATGTAGTCTCAAAATTAATCATGAAGCTGTTGTATTACTAGCATAATTAAAACCAACTCTTCCTAGTTTAACAAAATGTTTTGATGCTCAAGTTAGAAACAACAAAAAAAGTTGAGCATATCCTCGCTCTGTGCGGTTTGATTTTTCAGAGATGCATTTCCAACAGTACTGAAAACAACAACAACAACAAAAATCAAGGAATGCTTTACATACATACGCTGGAAATGTATTTTGAACAGAAGAAGGATGGATATAGATTGTTATATGACTAAGAAACACTGGACAGAAGCTTCCACTCCCCCCACCTCAAACTGTGCCACTGAAGAATCATGCTAAGCTGCAAGGACCACAGAAGGTAAATTTTGTTGTTAGAAACTGCTCATAAAAGACTCATTTCTCCATGACACGGTACAATGAATGTTGACCAGAAGTGACAAACTAACCCAAATTCACGTCACTTTTTTTTTTTTTTTTTTTTTTTTTGGAAAAAATAAAAGTGAACTGTGACATTGACTGTGCTTCAGACGATGACATAGAGCCTAAGAATGAAACACCAAAAAGAGGATCAGTGGTGCTTCAGACTTTAACTCCAGTTTAAGAAAGTATGCCCTATTTTACCCCAAATAGTTTACAAAATACTTACTACATCACCACTATAAACTTAATTTTATAAAAGAGACTTTTCACATACCGTAACACGGTTAAATTCACCCATCTTACAGAAATTCAATAAGGCTACATAATTAGTGATACATAAGAATGAAGTGCTTTATGAGTATCAACAAGTCACCATGCTTTCTCTTGTCTTCACATTGACTGTCCTTAGACTTACAGCAAGGACATGGAAAAAAAGTCCATTTATCCCAGTAATGTAAAGAGAATGCATGTCCACTTCATTTAGAGATAAATTTGCTGTTTCTGGTAAAAGTAACTGAGGAGGACAACTTGTTTCTCAAATTATTCCCAATTTGCAAAATCCTTTTCCATTTCTGAGGTAGTTCAAAACAAGTAACAAATCAAATTATAACAACTGTGGTTTGTAAGAGTGTCTCAATATTGATTTCCAAGCTTCTGTTCTGGATCTCATCGTAAAACATTTCAGATAAAATTCTTCCAGAGAGACCAACAGCTCCTTTTCCAATATGCCAACAAAGCCATTAGGTTAGTCTGCTTTACAGCTGCCCTATGTTTTTCAGATTAATTATTATTTTTGCCTTTCAGATGTAATTGGCTAGAACAAGGTCCAATTTGAAGCGACTCATCTTTTATAAGAAGAGTAGATGCAGCAACACACCGTTAGTTATGAGGAGAAAACACTGCAATTACATTTTCAAGTACATACAAGAATGTTACCTTCTTCTCTTACCGGAATTATGCCCTGGAGGCATTTACCTCTTGACATGCTTTTTCTTAAAAATTCAGTTAGATCACTGCATCGGAATATGGTATGCAAAGGTTTAAATACTTCAAATTTTCATCCTTTAAGTTTACAGCCGGGTTTGAACATCTTACGTATGACAAGAAACAGATTTAGACAGCTAAGAATATTTTTCAAAGCATCATGTGGAGTTCCCATAACCACAGTCATCTTCCTTATAAGCAGTATTTGTAACACGCTTTCATATCACTGAGCACAATGTTCATTGAACATTATTACTCAATCTTCCCTGTGATAGGACAGAATCCAGTTTTTCTGTCTCTACTACACAATGAAAGTCATTTCATTGAAGGTATCTTGCTCTGTTTTGTTAATAAAAGTACACAGACCATATGGTGCTAAGATTCAACAGATATACGCTGCCACTGAAATTCTGCGGCTGAGGTGCTCAGAGACCTCCATGCTTCAGCTTTCCAGCCTGTAGACTGCAAATACTACAACATCCTTCTTTAGGCTTGAGAAGCACACAGCTACACAGCCTTTAAGGGCACGATTGCTACATCATTCTTGCAAAACTTATCCCACAAACCAGATTGTCAGATACTAGCTGAGAAATTCACACTAGACCCCACCCAGACGAGCTCTGAAAGCACTCAATCGCACCGAGAAGAGCATGCCTTCAGCCGTATAATCAAGAGGTTCAGTGAAAAAAATATAAAAGAACTGACACAGAAGCGCTCCATCATCTGCACTGAGATCTGTGAGAAAAAAAAAAAATCTAAGTACATCCGTTGTCTTGTAACACATCTGTTCTCATACATCTGAGAAACTTGCAACTGAGAGTTTTAAATTGCACATGAATTCAAATCTCCTCCTAATCACAGCCACACTTCCCTTAATCCCTATCACGAATGACTTGAAAACCTTTTGCCAAAGAATCAAAATATCCATGCTAACTATGGCTTTATGCTACAAAGATATTTGTAAACACTGTCCACTGAGTAACAAACTTTCACGGTTTGCCTTCAACAGCTGTGCAAGATGCACCTTCAAGACACAACATGCTACAGAATTAACACCTCAGGTCCTCAAATTAGAAAGGCAACAACGCAGTGCTAACTTCAGGCTAGAAGACAAGTTCACACACAACACCACTTCAGGAAGGCTGTCTTGCTTCCAATCCCAGACACAGCTTATATGGTGCTGCTTTGCGGATCTTTGTGCTTTTCTCCATTGCACAAGTCAAATGCATTTTTTGACACCTCAGTTCCTTGAAAAGCAGGCATATTCACAGCTTAACAATCAGGCTTAACAAAGTCACATCTCTTTTTAAGTATTACATTGAACAACCTTTTTTCCAGAAGTTTGATGCATGTGGCTGGCTGTAGCTCTGAGGAAATCTACGAGAATCATCTAGCTGAAAATTCAGCATTCAGTGGGAGGTAGGCACCTAACTCTTCAGCGTTACACAGACCAACGACTTCTCAACACAAATAGAAGCAAAAATACAAGTAGTCCAGTAAGTAAAACAATAAAACTAGGATAGCTAAAGTTTTATGGCATTTTTAAGATAATATTCTTTATGCTTCTCAAGTACATAAAATGAAACTTGAGTATTGCTCGCATTCTCTTGGCTAATCTGACTGTTACAGCATAATACTGCAAGCAGTATTAAACACTTCACATATTTACGTGCACATCTGGGCAGCTTGTTTGTATGCACAAACATTTAGTGTTTCCACAGCTATAACCACTTGAACAACTGGTTCTTCACATCAGCTCTATATAAAATTCAAGTAATCGTTTCCACATTTCAGAATGCTAGTGCATACATGTAGCAGCTTCTGCATTTCTTCAGAAATTAGGTATGAAAAATTTGTCTCAACTCAAGTAAGTGTAACTAATCTGAACCAGAATTTATTATTGAAGTCTCACAGTCAAACAATATAATATTGTATGCATTTTATTTTGATATGGCCATAATCACAACTTAACAAACATGGTTTACTAGAACAAAACGGCGAGAAAACTCCAATTATACAGCCAATTCTTTGAGGAGTAAGGGTTGTTTTATCACGATGGTATGCACTGACCTCAGGACTGCAGCAGCTAGAAAAGAAGTAAAGTCCCTTTAAATAGATTGTGAAACCTCTAGTTACAATTGCCACATTCGAGGTAAGCAAAGCAGCAGTGTGTATCAATAACTAGACCTCTCATGCAGTGTTTATTTAGTAAACGTAATTATTTTGATTCCAGCATGCCCACATGCATTTTCATTACAGTTTGTTAAATAAAGGACAAAAAGCAGACATTGTGCATAATTCTGTACAAACACAGGAAGACATGTTTCCTGCCACAATGAGTTTACATTAATTTAAACACAATGCAATAAGAAAGTGCAATAGAACATAGGCAAATAAGGGCAAGAATTGACAAAAATAACAGCAACTGCAAGAACTTACGACATTCATACACAATAAAATTCATATTTGCTGCTGATGAAAGGACTTTGAAGACTGTAAGTCTGGGTACGAGTGCCTTGATGTCACACTTGTCCAGAAATAAGATTTCAGTTTAATTCGACAGTCAAATTGCAGTATTCTGAGCAACTGCCTTAGAATTCTGAGTTACAAATACATATAGAGTATTTGCCCAGGTGCCACCACCAATACTATTTTGAATTATTACCTTATGTCGCAAGTAAAAGTAGGATTTATTTCTCTTTAAGAATTATTCCAGTTGTTTTTAAACACAGAGATCAAACATAAAATCTGGGTGATCCGGGTATTTTCTGGGAGAAGTGTTAAATCAATCCAGTTTCAGTTCTCAAACAAGCTCCTTCCTACACAAGCAGTGACATTTTAGCATTGGCTTAAAGCAGACAAGGATAACATACTTGTTACTTAAAGGTTACCGCTAACTCCATCCTTGGCTTGTGCCTAACAACTATCAAACCAGCAGGGGTTTGCTGATCCATTTGAAGACTAATTAAAACAAAACAAAATAAACACAAAAACAAGTTGTTTCCAGTTGGATCTGTGAATCAATCTGATCCCTTATGCAGCTATGGGCTACAGCCAATACAAGAGAGAGCTTGAAGGAACCGCCAGCTTTTCACAGAGCCTTGATCTTAATTCAGCTTAAATCAATTCTGATATACATATTATATTCCTAACAGTAGACTCAATTCTCATTTACAAGTTGCTCATGCCAGAGATGTATAAATAAAGTGGATGTAAATGGATCAGGTATGTTTAAAATGTACTCTTGGCATAGTCCCTCAACAGGAGTAAACAGCCATTGACTTCAAAGGAACTACAGATCTATCCTTTGGAAGTATTTTTGGAGCCTGTTACTTTAGGCAATTAAAAAGAAAAAAGGCTCTTAAGCAATTTAAAATATACACCGATGAATTTCCTTCAAAACATTACAGGCTATGTGTAGGGTTATGAAATGAATTTGTGAATTTAACATACTCAAAGAATTTATTGGGAGCAATTGAAATTACTTTGAAAAATAGAAGCTACCAATATAGAGAAAAGTAAATATAAAAACGTATTTCTGAACTTTTACATTTCTTTCAGAATATACTAGCTTATATTTGTCATTTGTTCCCATTTATAGGATAAATCCGTCAATTTCTTTCAAGAGATACTAAATTCAAAGATATTTCTGCTAGGGAAAAATGTGTTAATTTCTCTGTTCTTACAGAAAACCAGAAGTTATAGCACATTATTCTTTTACACATGAAAAACCCTATACATTAAAATCTGAGTAAAGAGATGATGAAATTACAAGCTTCTAAATCATCTATCTCACAGTTCAGTTCATATACCGTTACAGCTTAGCACTTCTACAGTTTTTCTATCTCAGTTGCTACACCACCATGCTCATAACAAGATCAGTTTGCTTTATGCATAATCTGTTTTCCTACTGAGCTATTTGTGCTGTTCTTCCATAGAGTTTAGGTTAAGTAGTCCTCTCTTTTTGTTAAAAAAAGGCATCAATCAATAAAACCTTCTATTAGCTATTCTTTCTCATATACAGATTTCCCTTTAAAAATATACACAAGAGGGAGAGAGGTTAATTGGCACAGAAAGCCACATATCCCAGCAAACTAGGAATGGGGATCCCAAAATACTTTGCATGAGAACCTTGAGAACTTTCACCTGGAGGCAAATAGGTTCGCAAGGTTAGATCTCAGCATGAGCAGGTCAAAGTGGAAAGAAGAAAAAGTGGAGGAGGAAAGAGAAATTCACACAAAGCTCCTAGCTCTGTCTTTGGTCCATAAAGCGTAACAGGGTATTTTGCATTACCATAATATTTTAAAATAGTAGGTACAAACAAAAGTCACATAGTATGAGCCATCACAAACACCCACATACATGAACAGCTGGCATTTGATTACTTACAAAATTACATTAAAAGAAGATAAGTAATCCTCATAGCTTTCCTTCTTCACACAAATAAGTGCTGTAGCTGCTATGGAGATATTACAAGTCATTATTGGAAACAGACAAACTTCTATTACAAAAGCCTGGTCTATGGAAAGGTTTGAAAAAAATCCTCTTGGAGAATAGCAGCATAAAACAAAATTGAAAGGTGCAAGGCAAGTGAGGCAAGGTTTGAACTGGCCTGGAAAAAAAAAACCAAAAACAAACAAACAAACTAGACTAGCTAACTCTTACAAAACAGTGTCATCAAGCAAACTGAATTAGAAGATTCAAGCCAGATTATACATAGCTGCATATAGATCTATGGATATAGATCTGTAGCTGCACTTTTCAAAATAAGGGCCAAAAGCATCATAAAAAAAAAATGACTTGCAAGGGAGGAATTTTCAAGTTTACATCATCCTGCCAAAGCTATTACCTGTTGCCTAAAGTACCTGCACAGGAAACAGGGTTTTGAACCCTCATTGAAAGAAGACTTCAAGTCTCTAATGAAATGAATTAACGACAAGAATATAAGTTAAAAGGTAGACAGTAGAACCACTTTTTATTCACATTCCATAACAGAAGAAATAGCAAAAAAAGCTGCATTTTGTCTAAGCACACTAGTTAGATTAAACTTACTTTCTAGATATCCAATCAGATTTATACAGTAGATACGCACCTACCTGCTCAAACTACACTAATTCTGCATACCTACAAACACAAAACCCAAAAAGTAATCACATCCAAAAGTAATACAATCAACAGAGGAAGGTATTAGAGGAAACTGCTGGGTAAAAGTTTGAGCTAATAATCTGAATTTTAGGTCTGTTGTATGTGCTCAATTCTCATTTGTTTCAATCTTGTCCTATGTACCAGGAATTTCTCAATTCTAATCATGCTTCTGGTATATACTTTATCCAGATGAGAGCAAGTATGCAACATCTTTAATCTAGTTTCTATGTTTGTAAAATGAAGATAACGTATCTCTAAGGTTAAAAGAGTTGGGGTTGATAAGATGCTTTCAAGACTATGATTTTTTTTCCTACTCTTACTGCCATCATGAAGGAATCTCAGGTTAGACTGAGACTCATGCAAACCATACTTAAGATTACATTAGTCTTTCAACACATCCCTGAAAACTTCAAGAGCACAGCAGTTTCTGTCTTATTACTTTTGCTTATAAAACTTACATATTTATACACGTAAATACCTTCTCTTATCCAGTCCTTAACACACAAAAATTAGAAAAGGTATTACTGATTTGGCTTGAGCTTGTATGTGTGTGTGGGGGGGGGAGGGGGGAAGCGGAAGAGAAATCACTAAACTTTTGATACTAGTTTAAGATTTCATCTATTTATAAGAAACAGTAATTCTGCACTTTTTTGGTCTCTCCCACTTCTCCATACTCTGTAAAGTGAGACAACAGAAAGGTGAGAAGGAAAGAGACAACTGAAAGACTGTTTTTCCTATCTCAATTTTGAGGTTCTTTTAGCCAATAGCACATTTTAGTAGAATAACGTATCTACGCAAGTTTCATTCTCCCAGACACATAAGAAAAGAGACTGGACAGAGATTTTATGAAAAGGCCCTGGCTCCCCAGCCAGAGTATGCAACAGAGAGAAAATCATTTCAGGGAGTACTTTGACAAATGTGATATACTGAATACCCCAAGTATAGGGACTCAGACATCCTGAAAAATTAAAAGACCTCTATCATCAGTTGACCAGTGGAGTTCCAAAGCCAGAAATCACTTTTTTTGTGTGCATGCGTAAGCTCAAAAAAGAGTCCAGGCCAACAAAAGTCCAAAGAGCTTATAAGTTTACCATCAGAGAGAACTGATTATCTTCACAGCAGTCGCTGTTAAATTTTCATTTAGTTTATTAAATTATCTTGTTTGGTCAGTCCTACCACTATAATTTATTTTAAATATAGAGAAACCTTAACTAAAGGGTCAAACTGACATTAAGCAGCCACTTAAAAGCCTTTCCAGATTACCACTGCACTCTTTGTGGTGAGGATTTGGGTATAGTAAAGTTTTGAGCCAGAATCCACTTTCCCTTCATTTCTCAGATCGCTTCAATGCAAACTCCAAATCCAGGCTGCACCACCACAGACACACATTGCCAGTGAAACCAGCCAAAACTTGTCCTCTAGTTTGAGGTGGTCTTTTCCACTAAGATCGGGAAATGGCCCAAAACTGCGATGACTGTTCTGCTTTTTAAACCTCACTTCAAAGTCAAAAAGCTGATTTTCCTCTCTTGCTGCTTAAGGCATATTTAACTGGATACACAAATGGCGTAAGTGCCAAACCCATTTAGAGTCAGAGGAACTTGCAAAACATACACGGGCAGATTCTGTTGTTCTTACTCACTTTAAATAGCTCCAACTAAACTAGTGGAACTTCTCAACACAATTAAGAAAAGCGGGATCCAATCCAAAAAGAGAAAATACGCCTGTTTTGTAGTTGAAAACCAGAATCTAAACCGGGTACAGTGGTTATCTGGGGAGGCTTTCAAGCGATTGTTTAATGGACAATTATGTAAATCAAAAAGCAGCACTACAGTTTTATTTCAGAACTTGTTTTAAACAGAGATCATGCTTCAGATTAGGTTTCAGATCTATTCAAAAATGTTTGTTATCGAGGAAGGAAATCCTCAACTCAAGATGCTGGTGAATCAGTCAGTATTAACCTAATGAAAAAGGGCACACTTAATATTAGGTTAACGCAAACACTCAACTGCAAAATGCTGGTGGCATCCACCAGCTTGGGTGTTTGGTTTTAAAATGCAGGCAGGAATTTTGGCAAGACAGTGTACAAGTTTCTTTCAGATAGATTTTAGGTCCCTTCTTCCTGCTATTATTCAGCCTCTCTTAGTTAGATATAGATATATGTCTTTAAAAAAAATAAAAAATCTGAGAACTAAAGATGAATGATCATAAAATATCACCACGGGGGGGGGGGGGGAGGGGGGGACAAAAACAAAAGAAGAAAAACCCATCATTTGACACAACAGCCTGAAGCAGGGAGGAGGAAAGGGCTCTCCCGTGGTGCCGAGGCCGCGGGCCGGCCACAGCAGCTCCGCGCCGCGGCAGGAGCGGGGCAGGTGCCTCGGGGCCGGGCCGGCTCCCGCCCGGCGCAGCGGGGAAGGCGCCGCGGCGCCGCCGGACCCTCTCCCCTCCCTCCGCACCCGCTCCCCCTCCACCACTTCCTCTCCCCCTCCCCGCCGCCGCTTCGCCCCTCACCTCGGAGCCGATCTCCCCCTCCCCGCGCCCGGAACGCGCCCAGCCCCCTCCTGCCCCCCCCCCCCCCGCCGCCTCTCACCCTCCCGGGCTTTCAGCAGCACCGTGTTGGCCACGATGTTCTCGATTTCCATGGCGGGGGGCTCCTTCCCCTCAGGGCAGCCGGCGCCGAGGCCGCCCCGGGGCCGCTCCTACTGCCTCCTTCGCCCCCCTCCTCGGGCCCCGGCCGCCGCCGCGGCTCCGCTCATCCGGTCCCGCAGGACCTCAGCGCCGCGCTCGCCTCTTCCCCATCACCCGCTGCTCGCCCCGGCACCGGCCTCCCCCCTCCCCGAGGGCGGAGGCAAGCAGCAGGCAGCGCCCGCCCGCCCCGGCCATGGCTCGACCGCCCTCCTCCGCCCACCGCAGCCGGCTCCTCCCCTGCGCTCCCGTCCCGCCCCGAGCTCCCCCCTCCCTTCGCGACTACAACTCCCAGCAGGCTCCGCGCCGCGGTGGCGCCCCCAGCGGGCTGCCGCATGGGGGAGCGCGCCGCGCTCTGCATGCTGGGAAATGTAGTACCTTGAACGTTTCCCGGCTTCCCTCGTGGTTTTCCTCGCAGCGCGAGGGGCGAGGTGCCACAAGTCTCGCGAGAGCTGGTCTAAGCTCTCGCGAGAGGTGCGGACGGTGCCGGTGCGCGTGTGGTGGCGGCCGGGCACGCTGGTTGCGGGGAGCGCGGCCAAGCGGTCCGCTCCGCTCCGCTCCTCTCCCCACCGCTCTCGCGAGATCTGGGGGGAAGTCTCGCGCGACCTGGCAGCTGTTCGGGGGGCCGTGGTCAGGCCTGGGAGGTCTTGAGGCCCTGGGCGCCATTTTGTCCGGCGTTTTGGCTCCTCCAGCCCCTGCTCCTGCGCACTGATGAGTGAGTGCTGACTCTCTCCTTCCCCGCACACGCACGCACACAGCCCAGCATGGGGAAGGCAGGTAAGCGGAAGCGAAATGCCTCAGCTGCCAGTGGATCCAAGCGCTCCATGAAGTCCCCCCTGGACGTGGTCAAGAGCAACCCCTTCGAGGTGAAGGTCAACAAGCAGAAGTTTAATATCTTGGGGAGGAAAACCAAGAATGACGTGGGGTTGCCTGGTGTCTCACGGTCCAAGGCCATTAAGAAGGTAAGAGGCCATCAGAAGACAGGAGAAGTAGGTGCAGATGTGGTGGAGAGGTGATCAGGCTGGAGCCATCTCTGGTGGCATAAGAGGATACTTCCATCATGTGTGGGAGAAGTGGCTCCTCCCTTCACATTGCACAGATGATGGTGGGGAGCCAGCTGAAATGTCTCCAGTGGCATCCACAGGGCTCAGTAGTGAAAATCTCCCTGTCACATCTGTGGGAATGATTCTGTTCTCAGATTACCCTGGCCCAACAGTACGTATCTCATCAGGAAGCAAAGGTAGGACTGGAGTGCAAAGGGTTATAAGTTTTCATTGTCTTAGTTAATTTTAGTTTCAGTGGGATGTTATTTCTAATTATTGCTGATCATGCAACATTGCTGCAATACTCAAAACCTGAAAGAAGATTATACCTTATTCCAGTGGGAATTATATAGATACAAAGAAACTGTCATTGATTTGAAAAACTTGAAGATCACTTTTGCTGCACTGCTTAAATAGCTGCTTTGTAGAATTATTTTGGGATGCAAAATGTGTCCTCCTTGCTCTCATAAGACTTCAGAAAACTTTGGAAGAGTAACTTTTATCTTCCACTCTTGACCCTTTTAAAATTGTCCATGATGTTATTCCTTACTTTCTGTGCTGACAGCAGGGTCAGAGCTCTCTGTTTACATTATTGTGCTCTCTGGCCATTGAGAACCTGTTTATATTAGGTGAATGGTAAGAATTCGTGCATTTTGCCATCTTTTTATCCTTTTAAGTGTAGTAGTCAACACTTTAAAAATAGAGAAAATCTAATACATGTGCTCTTGTAGGCTTACTTATGGTCTGTGAGGGAGATGCAATCCTTATCTGAAGGCACAAATTTGAACAGATTTTCTCAGGAGTAGGTAGTATCACAGTGGGAATGTAAGTCTGAACTACTTAGCTTTGTCTACATTTATGACATCATTTTTGTTATAATTCAGGCATGAACTTAAGTGCCAGCAATGCTGATCTATGATTTTACCAGAAGTATAACTGCTTGAATGGAAGATCCTTTGTTAGAAAGGAAATGGTTAGGCAACATCAAATAAAGATGACTTATTTTCTTCTAAAATCTTTTCCTTGTATTGCTACTGAATCTGTCCAAAGTCCCAATATTCCTTTTTTAAAAATTTCATTCATCTATTTCTGTTTATCTGTTTCCTGAGAATACGAATCTGTTTCATAAAAGCCTCTCACTCACTCTTTAATCACTTTGAAGATATCCTAGATTGTGAGTTTTGGTGGAAACAACTTTATACTCTTGTTTGAATATTTACTTCTGTTTTTTCCCTCGATTGAGCACGTTGCTGCCATTGTAATAGACTACAGAATAGACCGTCAGAATGGCTAGGTAGCTTCACTAACTAGCTGACTAAAAACTGCACTGTATCAAAGAAAATGTTTTCTCATACTGTGCCTCTGGGATTTCAGCAGTCTACCTCATCTCACACAGAAGCACTGGGGTTTTGTTTCTAAGCTGCCCTTGCAAACAATGCAAAAAGACAATAAAAACTTAAGATTCTGTTAAAGCAGAAAGGGTATATCTTAAATGTTTGTCCCTGAGATTCTCACTAACAAACATACAGTCTATCATCAAGCAGAATTTAAAGCATTTACTGAAAAGAGCAGTTTTGTTTTGTTTTTTTTTTAAAGAGATACTGCAGCAAAAGAAAAAATCATTTATCATTTTGGGTGCATTATGAGAGGTCATGTATTAAAATTGTATGAATAAAAATAATCGATGAGAGAGGATATCTAATAATTGGTAAACAAAATGTTCTTTCATATCCAAAGCACTAAGGTAAAAGAGTTCTCGTATAGTGCTTAAGTTGCGTGATCATTTATATACTGTGTGCGAGAAGTAAATAGAAGGTAAAACTGCAATGGCAGTAGATGAAGCCTGATTCTGGTGTTGATTTTGGGGGCATCTACAAGTTCTGAATGCTCAGCGTGACTGCAAAGGCCCATTGTAGGCAACTTGTCCTTTTCCTTTAGTGCAGTTCATGGTGATAGGATAAGCTGCAGTACCTGATGGTGAGATTCAGTTAATATTTTAAATACACATGGATTTTTTTGAGTCTAAACAGCTTTCTTCCATCACAAATTATATAATAATTTCAGCATGAAATTATAAATTATCTTCCATTTTCATTAGGATTTGTCTTGTTTTTAGAAAATTTTGGAAAGTTTAGTATCACATTTTCAGGTCTTGTCTTTGGCTTGTCTTTACTAGCAAAGTAAATAATGCTTGTTAAGGTTTGGATCAGTGGCATTGAGAGGTAAAGCTGTCTGCTTATCTATACAGTAAATACTGTACAGACTTCCTCATACAGATCTGATAGACTTCCTCTTACTTCTCTGATGCGTAACCCACCCTATGCTCAACACTGAAGTAGGGAGCTAAGTATATGTACCCACTTGGGTTTTTTATGTCTTAGATGACAAGACAAAAAGAGCTTAAGCTGGTACTGATGCCCTTTTCCTTTCTTTAATATGTATTCTTGTATACTAAGTTGCAGACTGAGATCAGAATTCTTCAGTGACAATGCTGAGCTTTTATATGTGATGAAATAAAGGTAAGACAGTATGTGTCATATTTTGTCTTCTTACAAGCAGCTTGTAAGAGTACGTAATGAATCTGCATATATTGTCACATGAGAACCCCATCTTTTCATTTAATTTTTACTTCTCTTTTGTTGCATTATGATGAATTGGATTATATTGCAAGGATACTATGGAAACCTTTTTTTGCCTTTGAGCTTTGAGGGTAGTTATTCTTCTAGTTTTTTAATTTGATCTCACTTTTTTCTCTAGCGCACCCAAACATTACTGAAAGAATATAAAGAAAAGGAAAAGTCAAATGTATTTAAAGATAAACGTTTTGGTGAATACAACACCAAAATAAGTCCAGAAGAAAAGATGATAAAACGATTCACTTTGGAAAGACAGGTAGAGTATATGAATGAAAAAAAACTGTATATGCCTTTTTAAGGTTTTTTGGGGGGATGGGGGGAGAGGATCGCTTATTAGTCATGGTTTTGTATGCAAATGTTTTATTTTTGGTTTTCTAAGTTTGGAATTTTTATGAAAAAGTAACTTTTGAGGTGGAATCCAAAGCTTACTGTGAAAACTTTGTGTTTTCATACGACAGCTTTTTGAAACAGAAATTTCTCAGAGTGCCTTTGAGCACTACTATGTAAGAACACCATTTTTAATCAGATTCATCTGTTGATTTTCTTTGACTGTTCTAGACTTGTTATGATTTGGAAATTAGATTAGAGCAAGGAATCGCAACCAGTAAAATCTGTGATTCCAGTGTGTCATCATCACAGCATAATGTCATATTTAACTGATAAGTGTAAGTTATAATCAGTTTAGTTAGACTAGAAGTATAGTTAGGCTAGAAGTATTAAGAATTGATGTTACTGGGGTATAGATAAAACTCAAGCTTCCTCAGGTTTTCTGAGTTACTGTTACGTTAAGGTAGAAATGGAGTAACAGAGTCATCAGACTTTCTGACTTTAGTTTTAATGTATTTGAATGAAAGAGTTGGTCTGGTAGTGCTATAAAAATGGCAGAGGAATGAGACTCTTCTGAACTAGCACTAAAAATACTGGCTTTTAAACTTATTGTCTGGGAACTAAAAATCTTCTGTTATTTAATTCGTTCATCTTCCTATTCTTCTTAGCAACATTTTGGAAAGAAGAATATCTATAATCTTAATGAAGATGAAGAATTGACTCATTATGGCCAGTCTTTGGCAGAAATTGAAAAGCTAAATGATATTGTTGATAGTGACAGTGATACAGAAGAAAGAGGAACATTGTCAGGTAAGACTTGCAGCTAATATCCCACTGCTCTGTGTTTTTATTCACTGTTGCTTTTATTATTGTTATGTTCATACCATTTATTCCACACTGTCTTTCACTGAAATAGAATACCATGTAATTGGGCGGTGTGTTTAAACCAGTATCTAGAGACCTTTAGGAAGCATATGAAGTACAAGTTTTCTGGTTGGTTTCTTGTACTTCTGCACCTAAAACGTAGTTAGAACATTGAAAAAAAGTTTCTATCTCACCCAAAATGTTTAGCAGTGTAAGTAATATGTCCAGTATCTGTTTCTTTTGATGTGGCAGTTTATCGGGATAAAAGGGATTGATTAAATATTTTAGTTGCTCCCATTCTCAAGTAACAGAGAGGTATTCCCCAACAGCATCATCACTCATGTATGAATTTGAGAAGGATTCACAATTTGTCTATTTTTATCTTCTAGCTGAGTTAACTGCAGCTCACTTTGGAGGAGGTGGAGGCCTCCTTCGTAAAAAAGTGCCAAGTGGGCAGGAAGTTGAAGAGGAAGAAAAACCTAAATCTAGGAAGGAACTGATAGAAGAGTTGATAGCCAAATCTAAACAAGAAAAGGTGAGTTTTGGGCACTGAAATATAGATGAGTGAGATTGCAGACAGAAATTGTGATACCTTGTTAGAATAAAATAGTAGTGACTTCGAAATCAAGTCTCTCTAGGTAAGGAGTCCAGGGTCCTTGAACAAAGTCCATTTGACCTTGTTGACATTAGGAAATGCATAGAGGATCTGCCATTCTTTTGCATCCCCGTATCTCCCTTTCTGCTGGCTTTTAACTTGTTTTCTGTATGCAGCTGTTGCGCCATTCCATCCAACTCTGTACTGCTTCTGCTACAAAGAATGTTTAAACCTGTGAAATGTTAAATATTTAAATTTATTCATTTGCTAAAGAATGCATTTGGGTTTTTTTGCTATAAATTCTCTGTCTTGTTCAGTTGAACATAACCGCTGCATTTGTGTTTCATTTTCTTAGCAAGAGAGACAGAATCAGAGAGAAAGTGCATTAGAACTCACAGAAAAGCTTGACAATGACTGGAAGGAAATCCAAACCCTTATTGCCCGCAAAACCCCAAAGTCGGAGAAAAAAGGCAAAGAAGAAAAACCAAAGGTAAGGTTTTGGCTAGATTACTCTCTTTTGTTCTAAAACGTCACAATTTTGACTGTCTTAGTGCCTGAAGTAGAAGGCAAAGTTCATCACTTTGTAAAACAAAATGTTGCCTCCTATTTATGGTAAAGGAATGTTACAAGTTGAATGAACACAGAGCAGAGGGTACTATATCCCAAGTTCTTACTTTGTTTTGAGGTGCTGCATAATATGCTAGTATTCCATTATGTTGATAATCTTAGTCAGGAATTTCTCATTGTACTTGACTGGGAAAGTAAGATTAGATTCCCTCATTTCATGTGGATCTTAAATGGAAATTCTCAAGGATGTAAAGAAGTATGATTTTCTAATACTGTGTTACATAAATGTAGAATTGAAGAAAAATTTCTGGGCATATAAGAAGAAAAATTATCAGAACTAAATTTTAGAAAAGCTGTATGATTTAGTGGGGTGTATGTGTGCACCAGGAAGACGGGATTCACAAGTCCAATGTAATCTCTGCTACTGATCGTTTTCCTTTGTACATTGCTTAAACTCACTGAGTATCGGCATCCTTCTTAGTTTTAGTGACAGAAACTTCGGTGATTAATGATAGAAGAAAGGTTTGGCTCACATCTCGCAGTATTTAGAAAGTTAAATGCAAACTATTAGTTTATTAATTTTAGTTGCTTTTTGAGAAAAAAATAAATAATTATAGGGTTTTTTTTTCAGTTAGGATAATTTAAATAAAACAGTTCTCATTGAAAATAATGACAGAATGGTTGAGGTTGGAAGGGAACTCTGAAGATCATCTAGTCAAACCCCCCTGCTCAAGCAGGGGCACCTAGAACACGTTGCCCAGGATTGTGTCTAGACAGCTTTGGAATATCTCCACGGAAGGAAACTCCACAACCTCTCTGGGCAACCTGTTCCTGTGCTCAGTCACCCTCACAGCAAAGTTTTTCCTTGTGTTCAGGAAGAACTTCGTGTTTCAGTTTGTGCCTGTTGCCTCTCAACCTATTGCTCGGCACCACTGAAAAGAGTCTGGCCCCATCCTCTGGACACCCTCCCTTCAGATACTTATACATATTAATAAGGTCCCCTCTTAGTCTTTTCTTCTCTAGACTGAATCAGAGTCCCAGCTTTCTCAGCCTTTCCTCATACAAGAGATGCTCCAGTCCCTTAATCATCTTAGTAGCCCTCTGCTGGCCTTACTCCGGTAGCTCCATGTTCCTCTTAATATTTGTAAGTTTTTCAACTGTGAATAATTTAAATAAGGAGAAATTCCAGGAGAATGTAGTGAATTTCTATTTCAATCGTTCATTCTATTCCCTGACTTTATATTGTGTTGAATGTTCTTGCAGCTTTCTCTTGAAACAGTCTTTGATTTCTTAACAGTCCGATTTCTTGCTACACTGGCAGAGGGGTGGCTGCAAAGCAGAATAGTAAAGCTAAGATAATAAACAGTTATATAAATATTTCTCTAGCCTGATGAGTATGATATGATTGTTCGAGAACTTGGATTCGAGATGAAAGCAAAACCATCAGATAGGATGAAGACAGAAGAAGAACTGGCCAAAGAGGAGCAGGCGCGACTCCAGAAGCTGGAGGTACCATTTACAATTTTAGATTGTTTGTAGCCTGTCTTTTGGGAGTGACTGCTTACATTCATTGCTTGACCTCAGATTGAAAGTGTCTCTACTAAACTGCAATTCTTCAGAGGGTGAATTCAGGAAATCTTCTGTTTGTGTTTTGTTTGCAATCTGACGTAAAAGAAAAAAATCCTAGGCTTAGTACGTGGCTGGTGAGGTTGATGGAATGGATTGATGTTTCTTTGATAAAAGTATAATACCACTTTGATTTGCCTTTAAATGTTTTAAGTTATTCAGAGTTAAGATGCGCTTGCAAATCAGTGTGGGAGAGTAGCTTGTTGCACCGCCAATGAACCAATACACTGGCAAGTCCTTCACTGTTTTGGTGATGCAAGAGTCCTTCAGCGGTGATGTGCATACAAATTTGTTTTGCAGAGGAATAGGGTTTGCTTGGGAAAATTTGCATGTTCTTTCTAGTACGTGGAGCTCTGAATCTTCTTGCAAAAAGAATGAATTATTTGTAAATGTTGCTTTTTTTTGTATACTAAGGGCAAGTTTAAGATTTCAGGGATACAGTGCATTCAGGTTATCTCAGAACTGCTCAGTAGCTAATAACAGAAAAGATGTTTTCTCTTTCTTGTCCCTTTTCTTTTTGTTTGATGCAAAGTTTAGGTGGTTGCCGAGATGAAAATAATTTTTAAAAAGGATTGAAGGATTGTTTCAAGTATTGCCTGTTGAGTCAGTTCACAAATTCCCTATAAGTTAAAAATCTTAGTATTTACAACAAACTTGTTACAGATATGGCAAACACACAAAAGCTGTAGAATCATAAAACGTTTTAGAAGCTTACATCTTCTAGTAATGACATGTCTCATTAAAAAATCAGTGTGTAAGAATTCTAAAACAAAACTACATAATGTACATGGTAAACATAGTTTAAAACCTTCCAAGTAAGACAAAGCGCTTACACAATTGGATTATCATATCAAATGCCACTCCTCACCCAAAATAAGGTATCATCAGCTTTTGACCATAATTTGTCAAGTCACTATTCTTTTCATCAGCTGGTAGAATAATCCTAGTTAACTTTTTTTTTTCTTTCCCTTTAATTTTCTTAGCTGTAGTATTTGTAGGACCTTTTGGTCTTGGTATAGTTACTTGATGCATGGCTCACATAATGTGTGATATTTCTTTTAAAACATAGGCAGATCGACTGCATCGAATGCGTGGAATAGATGAACAGGAGACTAAAAAGAAACCCAAGCATATATCAGCTGATGATCTAGCTGATGGCTTTATCCTGGATAAAGATGACAGACGTTTATTGTCCTACAAGGTAACATTGAAAATATTTGAAATGGAGACAGGAGCACAGGACAAATGAGTTTAGAAGTGACCTCTGGAGACCTCTGGTACAATCTTCTGCTCAAAATGGCATCAGCAGATTGCTCAGATCAGACCATACTGCTCAGGGCTTTGTCCAGTCTGGTCTTGAATACCTCCAAGATCAGAAGCCACACAGTCTTTCTGGGCAGCCTGTTCCACTGACTGTGCTTACCATGAAAAGTTTCTCTTTATATCCAGTCTGAACCTTTATTTTTTCAGCTTATGCTTGTTGCCTCTTGTTCTCCCACCATGCACCACAGTGAAGAGCCTTGCTCTATGTTCTCGCAGCTGCCTCAGCCTGTCCTCCACAGGGCTGATGCTCCAGCTCTTGGCTATCGTGGTGACCCTCAGCTGAACACACTGCCATTTATTGATGTCTCTCTTATGAGAGACCCAAGACTGGATGCAATGTTCTCTGTGGTGGAACAAGTATTAAGAAGAGGATGTTAGTTGCTTTCCTTGATATACTAACTGTGCTCCTGTTAATATAGCCTGGTATGCCTTTAGCCTACCGGGCCAAAGAGAGCTTTAGCCTTTCTGGTCACTTTTTTTACTTGTGCTATACTTGCTACAGTTTCTGCCAAATTTCAGCCTAAGTGTGAGTTTCAGAGAGAACCTTTCCCCTATGAAGTACTTCTGGTTAACATGGCACAGTAATACTACCTTAGAGCTAATGGTACAAGTGTGGTAATACTGATTCTGTCATCCTCTTGCCTGTAGGCGGCAAGGGAATTGGTGCTGTGCTCAAAGGGGAGAATGTAAAAGTGACTTAAAACTTCAGTAGAAGCAGAGGATCTGAGCTCTTAGGAGCTTGTCCTGATAACATTAATGAAAGAATTTCACAGTTTTTAACATCTTTTTGTTAGAAAAATAACATTTATTTCTGAAAAGTTACTATAGAACATATCAACTATGCAATCATGCATAGCTGGATGCATGATTGTTTTTGTTTCATGCCATATCAGATGTACTGAGTAGGAAATATTAATACTACCACTGCTGCGAAGTCAGCATAGCGTATGGCAAATACTATCTCCTGTTCTTCCAGTTTCTTACAGCCCCATGGAATGACCCCACTATTTTTTATATCTGTATGTGTGTTCTCTCCTTAAAGTCTCTTGGCTGGTGCTGCCATTTTCTGCTTGTCAGGGTAACAGGCCTTAGATCCTATTCATGTGCCTTTAACAATAGTTTTGCATGGTGATTCTGGCAAGATGCTAAACTTTCTTATCACTCTTTTATCTGGTTTATTTTTTATGCTGACAGGATGGAAAAATTAATATTGAAAATGAAGAGGAGGAGGAAGAAAAGGAAGGTGAAAATGAAGAAAGTAATGAGAATGAAGAGGAAAGCGAGGAGGAATCTGCTGCTGAAGATGAGGAAGGTCTTGATCTGGATAATCACTCTGATCTTGAATCTGACTTTGAAAGTGAAGAAGAAGCCACAGGAAATAAAGAACAGAAGAATCAAAAATGTAATGAAAATAAATCACAGAATATGAAGGAACAAGAGCTAAAAATGGAAGATGCTGGATCAGAGCTTCCCTATACATTTGCTGGTAAGCATATGAGAGGTCCAGAGTTCCATGTTATCCTCAGGGGGTTTATAATCAGTCTGTTTCTTTCTGCTGTAGAATCTTAAGTACTCCTGCTCATCCATGAAGTTTGTTTCGTAATTGTCTATGATTGAAGTTGAAGTTTAATTCTGAAGTTAATTCTACCCCTTTATGTATGTGTCAACGTAGTTATGCTCAGCATAGGCAAAAAATATAGGATGAATTGAATTTTAATTTTCAAAAATGATTTACCTTATATTTCAGATCTATATGTTTTTGTGTGTATACATGAAAATATATATATATTCTTAAATACACGTTCATGTAATACAGTGTTTTATTAGTGTTTAGAAGATGATCATGTAAAGGCCATTTGATATCTTTTTTTTTCCTGAAAGATAACACTTTCAAACTGGAAATTTGTTAGAAGTCACTTGAATTAAATATGTTGAGTTTTACATATAGCTGGATCAATTTTTGTTTTTAATTTGTAGTTCCTGAGTCCTTTGAGAAATTTAAATCTTTATTGACTGGAAGAACAATAGAACAGCAGCTTATTATACTGGAGAGGATTCAGAAATGCAATCATCCAAGCCTTGCAGTGGGAAACAAAGCAAAGTTGGAAGTATGCTTTTTTTCTTTTCTTTTTTTTAAGGTTTAAAATTAACTTTGAATTCCTGAGTAAGTTTTAGCAAGTATTCAGGAAGTGGTATAAAGTATGCATGCTTCCATGTTACTGAAGAACAATAGAATCAACATACCACTATTCATTTGCTAACTTCTATATCACTGTTTTTCTGTGCTGGTTCAGTGTACAATGAAAAAAACATAATAATTTTAACATTTTGCTTCTTGCAGAAACTGTTTGGCTTCCTTTTGGAGTATATTGGGGAGTTGGCAATCTTGGATTTACCAGAGCTCAAAACGATTGACAAACTGGTTCTGTAAGTAGTCAGTCATACTGACTGTGACTCCCTTATGGTCTAAAGAGAAAAGCATGCTATTTGTTTTGAATCATTTCTGAGTAGCTTGTAAACAACTGGTGTTTCTCTAGCTTTGTAGTTAAAAAACAGTTTTTAACGTTGTTTTATAGATTGCTCGAGATGTAAATCATACCAAAACCATTTCAGAACTTCAGAATATATTTTTTGAGCTGCAAGATGTTTTCCTTGGGTAATAGGTAAATAATACCATATGTGTATGCAAACTTCCATACATGAAGTTGTATAGATTGCTGATGGAGGGCTTTAAGCTTTGCAATCACAGTTGTGTAGTTGTCTCTGCAACTTTACTTTTTTCCATAGTTGCCATTCTATGAATTCACTTAGATGAAACAGGACTTAGACTGGTATAGTTAGCTTATACAGAAGTTCTAAGTAAAGACTTTGCAGGGAGCTTTCAACTTGGCATTCTTTCAATTTCTCTCCAAATGGGCAGTTCAAGTGGGTGTTACAGAAATGACAGAGGGCATCTCAGTATTTCGTATTTTCAAATTTCATATATTTTACATAAAAAATATTACAGTAATATTTTATGTACTGGGAGGCTTTTGGCTCAAGAGGAAGACAGCAAAGGTCAAGAGGCAGAGGACACAAGCTACCACAAGGGAAGTATCAATTAGATGTAAGGAAATATTTTTCATGTCAAGTGCGACCAAACATTGAAACAGATTGCCTCAAAAGGTTGTAGAATCTCTGTCTTTGAAAATACTCAAAACTTCACAAAGCAACCTGAGCAACCCAATCTAGCTTTGAAGTTAGCCATGCTTTGAGCAGTTGATTGCACCAGAAGATATACAGAGATCCTTTCCAAGCTAAATTAGTCTGTGATTCCCTTCTTGACTTAGCAAGTTAGACAACTTTCTTTCAGTGAATTATTTTTATGTAGTTTTTCAGCCTATGTTTTTTTATTTCATGAGAATGGAAAACAGTTTTAAAAAATCTGTCTGTGCAACTTTAGCATTCATTGCTGTGTTGCATTCATCAGCAGGAGCACTGACCTGTTTGTATTTTTAAGACATGCTAGAGCTTTGTAAAAGTGTGTAAACACATTTTGATTGTTTTGTAGAGCTGGGATTTATTAATGTCATTACAAAGCATTTTAACTGAAAATAATTGAAAAACTATGACTTAGCTCCTGACTGCATCTCCACATAGGTGAAAGACATAGGCCAATAGCTGGCCTAACTTGGGGGGAATTTTATTTTTTTTTAAAAAATGGTTTCACTAACCACATTGCTGCTGCACATGTTTTTTAACATTGCCTAAGAGTATTTGAGTAGCAGCTTACCTAGTATGTATCAGAATGTCTTAATACAGTAAAATGAAGAGTTAAGAGATTCAGAAAAAAATTTATATCGTATCAGATGGTTGATAGTGTATTTTAAAGTTTTTTAGTTTTTTTAGGATTTAGAAACCACCAAATTAAAGATCATCTCATAAGGTGTAATTTAAAAACCCATTTTGCGCACACATGTCTCTATAAAACAAAAATATTACAATAATACTTTATATACTGGGTGTATTTTATATACGGGTCGCTTTTCTTAAAGAAGAATGATTTGTTTCATGGAAATAGTTATTGTTGTAATACAGATGGAACACCAGAAATCTTCCTATAGGTGCTTAAATGTCAGTTTTTTATTAACATCAATGGTGTAACTCAATCATGACTTATATTTCTTGTTAATAGGCCATTGTACAATCTCTGCCAGATGTTTCCTGAGACAGCTAGTGACAGTATTAAGTTCGTCCTTCGAGACGCTGCACACGACATGGAAGAAATAATTGAAGTCAAAGGCCGTGCAGTGTTTCCAGGTTTAGACACGGTAACAAACACATACTGTTAAGAAAATCTCATGCTCTTTACATTAGTACAGAAATGCCAGGATGGCAATAAATTTAATTTTGCATTTCAAAAGCTATAATGAATTATTCACGTCTATGACTTTTGTAGTTTCTTCATACTTCAAATTTTCTACCTAGAGGTAGGTTTTAAAAAACATTCTTCAGAGTAGAATTTTGACACCATAATATTAATACAGAGAAAAGAGCTTAAAACTGCTACCCCACATTACATATCAGAACATGCTTTTACTTTTCTGACAAAGTTTAAATGGGTGGTTATAGGAAAAAGTGATGCTGTCGGTTATGTCCTGATTTCTTTAATTACGTTAACTGCAAACATTTAAACAGTAGAAATGCAATATCTCATAAGGCAACAAAAATAACATTAAGATATTATGGGTATAAAAATACCCCAAAATTCTACTGTCAATACAGCATTAATGGCTTATAATGAAAGGACTTAACTTTCCTTCTCTTACTAATATTTCAAAATTTCATTGGCTGTGCTAAATCCGAACAGACTCCTCTTCAGATGTCTAGGTAAATGGTTATAGGGGAAGTCAAGAAGGGAGCATGTGAATATTTGTTTATTGAAGTAAAATGTTTCAAAGACAGAGCATAAGTAATGCAAAGGAAGCTACTTACCCTTTGTCTCCCAGCTTAGTGAAGTAGTTCAATCTAATGGAATAACTAGGGTATTGAAGGAAAATAGACTGAAGGATTTGCTTGCAAAGACTTGTGTCTTACAGCTTAGAATATATTTATGTTGAGTTCTTTTGAAGAGTGTTTTTTCAGGATGTTTGGGATTTTGCAGGAAATGTACTGTATAAAGCTTTTGACTTCTATTTTTATTTTGTCGTGGTCACCCTTATGATACCAATTGCACTTCTGATTTTCATTTATTTCAGTGGGCTTTGTCAGGTTTCAAGCTATCATTATCTTCTAGAATGTGATTATATCACTCTTCTATCCTCAAATCACTTTTTTGAATTAAGGCTCCTGAGAGTGATTATTTTAGTGGACCTTGCTTATGCATATAGTTAATCAAATCTGAAATTTGGACCATGGTATTTAGCAATCAAACAGTTCAGGAAATTGTTCATTTACAACAGAAACATCACAGAGAGAAAAATGGGGCTGAAAATGATAAAAGTTTACTTGCCCATAGCTTACTATGTGAATACCCATCCATTCACAAAAGAACCTTGCAAGTGATCATTTAAGATCTTTATAATCATGACAGGAGGTCGCTCGTAGCCCTCTAACATGTTCCTTATGTGCTTCCAAGCTGGTAGCCTTTTTTCACCTTTTCACCCCTGCAAATCTTCCAGGTTTGTGCCAGGATATTCTTATATGCACTAAATGAAGTTGCTTTGCATTCTTGTTTGTTCATCCATATACCTATTTGAATTAAAGTGATGTAGATGTATGATGGATATTTCATTCTCTAAAGCTTCTTAGCAGTCCTCTCAATAAATAGATTATATGTCATCAAATTTCTCAAAATGATTTATATCTTAGTATTTTTAGACCACTACATGGCAGTTACTCATCCATTACAGTCACAAACATGTAAAATATATTAAGATTCTGGGAATAATGTCTTACTATGTTTTGCCTTCTTACTCTGTTTTATTCAGCTCATTTATTTGAAAATTACGGCTCTACTGTTTCCAACTTCTGACTTCTGGCATCCAGTTGTAACACCTGCTTTTATATACATGAGTCAATTACTTACAAAGGTATGTCTGTGAAGTTTTATCTCAGCATAAAACTTCTGTTCTTTGTTCCATTCTAGGACTTCAAACTTGTATGTGTTATCATTAATATTTGTATTGGAACTGGGCTGAAAAGGTAAGCTTGTGTTTAGGGTAGTCACCATTAGTTATTAGGAGGAAAAGTGAAGAGAAAACCCCTTGCAGAATACAGCAAAATCATATGCAATCAACTTTTAAACATCACACAAGAATTCTTTATATGACAAATTACATGGGACTAATGGAACAGACTGAATAAAGCATAAAATCATTTATTTTTATTTCTCTTCCATATATTACACTTGTTCCCATTTAAGAAAGGTGTTCGTTTAAAGATTAAACTTTTTTTTTTCCCCTTGAAAATTTATCTGGTGCAATGCATTGTGTGCAGTAAAAATACATACTTATTTTTCTTTCCAAACGTCATGTTTATGTTTGGAAAGTTCTGAGCTAGTTATTTTGCTGTTGTCAGAGATTCAAGTTGCTTTGAGTGTGATGTATCCTTAGTTAATTTTTGAAAGCGGATATAGGACACTGCTGGGGAAAATTTAGGACTGAAATTTAGGAACAGGCCAGGTATGTCAAGCAAGCAGAAAGAGACTTTTTTGTGTGGTGTAGCATCTTCTAGTGATTAAGCCAGCTCTGCAGACTTTCTCCTCAATTCTACATATTTTCTCTATTGAGGTATCAAATTAGGCAAGGGGAAGCTGGTATGTTTTTCACAAAAACCCAGAGGGTATCATTTGTACAGATTTTAAATGTGTACAGATTATTAAATTTCTACTTCTGGGGAGATGTTACAGTTGTTTGTAATAGACATTTATTGATTTTGTTCCATTCCTTTTTTTTTTCTTTTAGTGTCGCATCACAACATTACAAGATGTTGTTAAAGGATTATTCATATGCTGTTTGTTCCTGGAATATGTATCTCTCTCTAGAAGATATGTACCAGAACTCATCAATTTTCTTCTTGGAATACTTCACATATCTCTACCCAAAAAGCAAGCCCAAGGTGAGTTTCTTTTGAGTGAATGAGTAATAAAGTTTTCTTTTAGAGTCTTTTTTTATGTTTCAGTAAAATTAAGCTTTCACCTTGAATTTTCTGTTTTGAACAAAAAGCCAGATCACCTGCTAGGTTGGCCATCCCCAACTATGAATCCTGAACATCTTCTTATGAGCTAGATCCTTTAATGGTTTTGAAAGAAAGAGCTTAAATAATGAAAGGAAATGGAATAATGTTGCAGTGCAGTATTTTTTGCAGTATTGTTCCAAATAGACCTTGTGATTGCTCTGCACTGAGAAATTCACAGTTCCTAAGGGATTTCTGATGAGTACCCTGTTTCTCCACAGTGAGGCAGCAGCTAATGCTGTAGATACCCTCCCTTCTCACCTAATAACTGTATCACTGAGGATTTTGGATGGGTTTCAGTAGAGTGAAGATAAAACACAGAAGTATGCCATAAAACTGGTATTTTTCCTTTTTATTCATTTGCCTGAACTTACTGCAATTCAGCAAAGGGCAGGTATCCCCACAAGCAGAGAATTAGTCAGTCCTGCAGTGTAACTGCAAATTTAGCAACTTGTGCAGATAACAGGCAGAATAAGGCTGTCACTTTAACTTGACTCCCTGGGGTTTTTTTTTTTTCTTTTAAGATTTTTACAACTTCCCATGTTGACTTTTTCTTCCTTTTGAATCCTTGAGCTCCTAGTGATCCTTCTTTCAACAATCTTAGCATTACAGCTTCTTCTTTCTCATCTTGTACAGCTTTATCCTACAGACTTTCTTCCAGCTTCTCACAGCTTAACAGCTCCCACAGAAGTGTGAGCCATGGTTCCACAGCTGGGCTTTATCAGAGCTAAGCCTTTGATTCTCAGAACACTGACAGCCAACCCTAGGAGAAGGTGGGAAGAGGTTACAGAGTGGGTGGGTTAGGCAGCACTTAAAAGTATTTTCTTCTTTATGTACTCCTTTAAGAATATATGATTACAAAGGTTTTTGGTTCAGTTAAAATACAAGATTTTGCAAAACTAGGTAAGAAACTATAAATATATGTATAACACTAAATATATTTAGTGGTAACAGAAAACCAAGTTTTAAACAGTTTTTGAGCTTTTCGTGAACTTTTGCTAATGATTTTGCAGTAATTAAATTCACATGGTGTTGGTTTAGCAGTGAGGAGCTTGATAAAAGATATATTAGAGGCACAGCATCATTAGTTGAATCAAAAATTCTACGTGAGAATTTTTTAGTCACTATTGATATTTTGAAATGTGTATCAAAATATCCAATCATGTTTTAAAACGTTCACAGTGGAAGTATTGCTGATAAATGTAATGGCTTGGCTGTCAACACAGAATATTTTAAAATAAGCTCACATCTAATTCTGTGGTATGTTGATATATTCACACTAAAAAATTTCTTGGGTGTTCAATTTTGACAATAAGTAGCATCAGTTAATAGATCTCTGTTGTTTTAAGAGCTTGATCCATTAATTCTCACATCAAGAAATGATAGGGAATAGAACTTCCAGTCTGAACAACTGAAATGCAGCTTCTGGTCTACTTTAGTCTTCAAAAACAATTGTTCCCTTAAAAAAAAGGAGAAAAGATGGAGGTGGAAGGAGTGTGAAGGAGTTGTTACTGTTGGTAGCCTTTGCTAATAGAATTGGTAATGAGATCTACTAATCTCTCACAAGTGAAGCAGTTAATAAAACTTGCATATCTTAGTTCCTGATCTTGCAAATGTCTTCATATGTGGTAATCTCTTGCAACTTTGCATCTTAAAACTGAAACCACATGCATCTTTTTGGAACATACTATCTTCTGGCCTATCTATGCAGAGCCATATATGAAGTTCTAGATTATGTAAATAATGTTAGCTTGGAGTGCTAAAAAGTTTTGGAATAAGTTTCATTTTATGCTTGGAGGACTTTAAGGAAAATAAACAAAAAAGAGGACTTCAGCACATAGACCATAAATTATTTTCTCCCTTAGCCATGAAATTCCTCTGCTGCTTCTCTCCTGCTGCTCTGCAAGTTCTCTTTCACAGATCTCTCTGTTTATTTAGCCCAGTGATTCTCACATGTTTGCTGTATGCCCTGCCCCAGTACGTATTTTGTGTTTCCTGCTCATCTTGTTTTAAAACCACTTATCTGGAGTGGAAGAGGACTTACAGAATGTGCATGAAGGCCCCTGCTGAGAGACTGCTGGAGATGCTCAGTCATACTCAGCAGCCATAGGCTCTCCCTGCTACAACTTGCTGTGCTTTTTGCCCTCTTACTGGTCAAAGCCTTCTACTCTTTCATCCTGTTCCTTTCCCTGCCCTTTCCCCTTGAATATATCCACTACCCCATTTTCACTGACAGTTTAACTAAGCATCTTGTTCCCTACAGGGCAGATGTGTACCTGCTGTAGGAATTGCTGCTGTCACTCCTTCAGCACTTTCTTCCTTCTCTCCAGACATACCTTTGAATGTACCCATTGTCCAGTGTTTTCCATTATTTCGGA
The DNA here is from genome assembly GCF_028389875.1 of Rhea pennata. Taxonomy (NCBI): domain Eukaryota; kingdom Metazoa; phylum Chordata; class Aves; order Rheiformes; family Rheidae; genus Rhea; species Rhea pennata. Next base: position 10,362,010 of record NC_084666.1, on the reverse strand, counting down.
AAAGCCTTATTTTGATGTGTTTTTTCTAAAGCAGTGCGATTAAAAAGATAAACACAAGGTTGGTTTTTTTTCCATTAGAAATAATGTTGAGAATTAATCTGTTTATGAATATTGTTCCTGGTTTTTAGGTTATACTGTAGTACATCCATTTACGCCAGTGGGGAAGAATTTAGAATTGCTTTTGGTCTGCGATAAGAAGGATATGGAAAGTTGGCAAAAGCAAAATTTGCCATTGAGTATTGTGACTGGATTAAAGGAAACCAGCAGAACGGAAATGAATCATATCAGGTATGGAGGGAATGTGAACAGAAGAAACCCCAGACTGTCTCTTGGATAATTTCAGTGACAGTGTTCTTGACAGACATGATAAAAATTAGGAGTAACAATAAAAGCAGTGAATTTTTCTGCTTTCCTTTCTTGGTATTCTGTAGCATATAAAATAAAGAATCTTCTGTCAGAACTTGATGCAAAGCACTTGTTGGTGTGCTGCAGTCTTGTTGAATACAGCTGTGGACTAATAAGGATGATGCAGAGCCAGAGGAAGTGCTCAGTAGTTTGCACTGCCAAGCTCTTCAGCAGCAAATACTGTATTTATGTGCAAACAGTATGTTAGAAGCGTGTCACTGAGGTAATCAAATGCCTAAAGCTAGGAAAGGCCAGAATTAAACCTGGCTGTTCAACCTTATTTTTTACCTTGTGTATGTATTGTGGTATAGTTTAGTTCAGGGGATGAATAAGCATTTTACTGTCGATTTTAAAAGAAAAAAAAATGCTGTTTAGAAGACATATGATACCTTTAGAAACAATATGGAAGCTTCTTACTCTTCCCAAATGGCGAAGACACAGTACTAGCTTTGGTTCTGTGCATTGATACAAAGCAAAGGCTTGTTCCTAATGGATTTCTGCGTGTTTGCATTTGTTTATAGTAGAGAATAAAATTTTTGGTGTGAATTAACAACTATGAACAGTTTCGTAAGTGATTGTGTTAGGCAATCTTAATTACAGACACTGCTACTATTCCCAAACTTAATTATTTTGAATATTTTTTAAAAAAAATTACTACATTTTTGTAAACAAAGTTGTTAAATGTTTTTGTATGTTAACAGGTTATCGTGTCTAGCTCTGTGCTTTGATCTTATTAAGAAATGTGCAGCTTTGTATGAATCTCTACCATCGTTCCATGAAATAATGCATCCTGTCAGAATACTCCTTACACAACATATGCCAGTGAGTGAATATCCTGAACGAATGCAGGTATGTTTTCCTTAAGGATGAAATAATAGGTATAAATGTTTTAATAATAAATAGTGTTCTTCATCTGTGCATAAGCAAACAAAAAGCAAACATAACCCTTGGTGAAACTTACTGAAAGGTCAGGCCCATTTGCCTTTTGTGTTTTTCAAAAATCACAATGATGTTACTATGGAGAAACCAAAGAGTGGAAAATGCTTAGAAAAATATTTTCATTGTGTGTCTTATCCTGCCCCTCTAATTGAAGAGAATGGCACCTAACTTGTAAAAAATCTGACATGCCATGAGTGACTTAATATATAGCAATAGCAATCTGGTCATCCAGTTGCTCCTGTACTTTATTAATGAATATGTAAGACCTTTTTGCAATCAAATAAGTGTACCAAATGGATGGATAGTATTTATAACTGTCTCAATAAAACCAATATAAATATGCCTTGTCAACATCATTACTTAAAACAGGTCAGTTTATTTTTCCGGAGTTGAAGTTCAAATCAACTTTTTCATCTGTCTTTTTTCTAAAGCAGAATTGTATTCTCCTCAAAGAGGCATCATGAAATATCATTAGAGAATAGAATTTTGTAATGTAGATTATACAAAATGGCCTATTTTAAAAAATAAACAGAATGAACAGTCATCCTTAGAATGACTCTCTGAACCGCAGTCTCTGAGTTAAGTTGGCTTTAGCATTACTTCATCTTCTGTTAGGTGAAACTATCTGCAGACCTTTTTTAGTGCCTGTGATACCATCGTAATAGTCTTCTGAAAGCATTTAAAAATTATGCAGTCTGGAAGGCTTACAGCGTTTTCGCGCTACTAATGTCCTAATGAATAGCAGTGATTTTACCAAGTGGAAGAACGTTATTATTACTTTTTTTTTTTTTTCCTGGAAGATGCTTCAGCCAATGGAGAATGCTACTGGTGATTCAATTTACAATGGTTTGTGAGTTATATTTGATAAACTTTTAAAATATAATTGGTTTTTGGTAATTTAATATGCATTTTCAGGAATGGTATAACGGCGCTCTGAGAGAGCTGGAGAATAAAGTAAAGCACTATACCCCACTGGTATGCGAGAAGAAGAAGCCAGTGCCATTGAAACAGTACACACCTAAAATTGTGAAAGTGTAAGTAAAGCAACACCTGGTGCAAGAGGAGAAGTGCATTTAAACATTAAGATTGCCAGTAGGCTAAAGGGATTTGAAAGGCAGGATATATAAGAGAGACCGTTATTTGTTTTACATGATACAACTGTGCTCTGATTCAGGAAGTCTACCAATGGCATATGACCTTTCTGCCTTGTATTGGCTGCCGATTCATTTAGATATGTTGCTTATTATCTACAGAGGCATAAACTGTCTGCCTTATTTATTCTAGTAATATTAAGAGGCTAACATTTCTACAGTGTATGCGTTTATCCCCATAAAACTGATGAAATGGCAAACCAGACCTTTTCTATAGAAATCATCTGTTGAGGATGCCTGCAAAAGCTTAAAATATGTTTGGATAGTCCGTCTTTCTCCAGACATGTCTTCAACTTAAGGCACTGGCAATTTTGCATTTTACTCTTAGGCTCTAACTTTCTCAGTCTGTTCAGGGAAAAAAAAAAAAAAAAAAAAAAAAACTGTATTTGGGGTTTGCAGTTTAACTGTTTTTCTGGAAAGTGTTATCTGTTTGTCATCTACTTGATGGTGACATGCAGTTAGAAGTTCTCGTGAGTGTTCTTCCAGTATATCTGCTGGCGTGGCCCCTTGCTTTGCAAGATGACCACATAAAATGCAGGAAGTAAAATACTGAGTTAGTATTCATACAAAACCTCACTACTGTTGAGCATAAAAAGTTATGTTTGTTGAAGTGTTTAAGTGTTAAGTGTTTTGTGCTCACAAATACTTTCTCATTTCAGTTTAGAGTTTGGAAAAAAGCAGGCAGGCAGCAAGAAAGAACAAGAAAGAAAGCAGTTGATTCACAAGCATAAGCGTGAATTTAAAGGAGCTATTCGGGAGATTCGAAAAGATAACCAGTTCCTGGCTAGAATGCAACTTTCAGAAATCATGGAGAGGTGATGTAGTCTTTGTTTCAGCACGAGCTTGGGGGTTGTTCGTCTGTGTGTGCATTTCTTTGCTCCATGTCAAGATTAACAGTGATGATCAACCATACTAAGCTTTAAAAAATATATATTTTGAGAATTTGGGGAAAACAGATATATTCAATAGAGGCACTTTTATGTGCTTTCAACTTTGCAGTTTCATTTCTCTAAAAAAATAGAATGTTTTTATTTAAAGTGTGTGTGAGCGAAATTTAAGAGTTGTGGGAGTTTTAATGATTATTGTCTAAATATACTTACTTTTCCCCAAAAGAATGTTTTTGAAATAATTAAATATGTTGATTTTTTTATTTGTTTACAGAGATGCAGCCAGAAAGAGAAAAGTGAAAGAGCTTCTTAGTAGCCTTGCTACGCAGGAAGGTGAATGGAAAGCAATGAAAAGGAAAAAAAGGAAAAATTAACTGGGACTGTCTGCAGAAGGGAACCTTATTTTTGCTGCCATGTAAAATATCTCAATCGTATGGCTTTTGAGTAGACTTTAGCTACATTTTTTGATGTATTTTTTGCATCCTTTTGAGGAAATACCATCAAATCTGTCTAAAGAAGGTAACCTATTTATTAGAAAAATCCATGTTTTCATGTGAAAAATAAAAAAGCATTTTTGTATGTGGTATATTCCATTTATTTTAATAACAGAGAACACTTGGATAAATAATCAGAATTCTCAGGAATGTGTGACCAAGTCTTAGTCCATCTTGAATATACTAAAAGCTTTTTGCTGTACAGTCTATTTTGTATCTTTGTAATACTGAACAATTGCAAGCAGCTCTCTTAATTGGAGTCTACTTGCAAAGTAGGCTATAACATTTTAATTAGTTTGTAGCATTGAGACAGTCTAACAAGTATTTAGTGGACTAAGGGAACTGGTTTATTAAAGCTGTATATCCATTCATCTCTTCAATAATTGTCAGATTGAGCTCAGATCTGAAATTCTTAGTAAGAAACTAGGTCAGTTAACTAAAATTCCTCAACTCATTCATAACTGTCTAATTTAAGTTGACAATGACATCTTTAATTCTCTTCCACTTGTTTTATCACGTATATATAATTACTGAAAACTGCCAAGTATGACCATTGTAAAGCATTTTTTTCTTCAAGTAGAGCCAATAAATACTTTCATTTTTATTATTATTATTATTATTATTATTATTATTTTAGATTACTGTCTTTGTGGAAAAAACATTGAAGTAAGACACACAACACCACAGTTAGTTAAAGTTGCTAGCCTGAACTTAGATCACTATCCAGGTATTCACTGTAATCTGATAAATTCAGTGAAGGTTATTATGCATTGGGAAAAAAAGTAGTATTTTCCTGGAAAACTCATAAAAATGAAGAAATCTTTAACAATAATGTCCCATTTTCAGTATTTTAAAAATTATTTTCATCCTATAAAGAAAAAAAATAATTGGCTAAGGTTTTAAAGAAGAAAACCCCCCAAAACCCTCTTGAATTTTCTAACACATTTTAGATTTGTTCCCTGTGATTTGGCTAATGGGTAACTCAGAAATAGTAACGATAGCCTACTGTTCATACAGAAGGGTGTAAGCACTGGCAGTAACTCTAATTTAGCTATTGGTCTTTGATGTTTCAGACTTGCTAATAATGTTTTCTTTGTGCTGTTTTTCCCATCAGAAGAGAGTTATATTGGAAATATGAATAAAACTAGGAGGATATGATTTTAAAGAATTAGGGTTTACATTTAAATTCCAATGACAATTTTTTTTGTAAGGTAAGACATGTTGAAGGCTTACCTATGTATGTTTCTTTTTTAAAAAAATAGAGCTTTATTTGGAGAAAATAAGCTTTTACTGAGTCTCACTGTTACTGTAGCAATGCTGATCGTACATGAATATCATCAGCCCTTTTTGCTTTTAAAATGAGTTGTATTAAATATTAGAATGCATTAGATTATAAGTACAAGTAGGGGAGATACTCATGTCACATGAAAATCAGCAAGATTTCCTTGTTTGAAATCCATTCAGACTTCTGAAAACAAAATATATTTCCACTTAGCCTTTCCAAAATCAGTAAATCTATCTTCAGAGTCTTCAAAGAGATTTCAGAAGATTAGTGTACCTGCTGTTTTATTTCCATTTGGCATAGCATAGGATTTTTTTTCTTCTTTGCAAAAAAAACTGATCTTTAAAACCAAACCTTTTATATAGTTCAAGTCAAGTAGTTAAAACTGAAGCAATGAGGAAAGAAATAACTTCCCACTTTATGCTATAAGTCAGCATTTTCAATCTAGGGTTTTAGTCCCAGTTTATTTCTTCTTTGTACAATTGAACTGTCCAAAGGTACTGTTTTTTATATATGTGACTTTATTTTTCCAACAGCAAGTAGCTCCAGAAGATTAACGCAACAGAGTATTAGAATCACAGAGAGGTTAACAGCTGCACTTTCATCTTGAGGCAGTGATTTTTTGATACCACTTGCAGCTGCCTGTTATTTATTTTTTGTTTTCATTTCATTTTTTTCAATAAGTTCATGCTGGGAAGGATAACTAAAATTTTCCATGTAATCTGAACACTGAATGGGTATAAAATACTGATAGGATGAAGACCTCATTTTTGAAAGACTGAAACCTGTATGTCATTAAATTTCTCAAAATATTAATGTTTAGGTTGAGGGAAAACTTGCCCTTTTGCAATAGAGCAGTGAAGGTTTCAAATCCCAGAGGCTCTTCAGATTTCTTCCCCTACCAGACAGGGATTTAAGGAGGGCCAGATAAGTATAAGATCTGTTGTTGATGCAGAAGCAGCCCAGAAGTTGCTTGATGGTGAGTTGTGTCTTGGGAGTTACGGAGTGCTGTCCCTGAACTAAGTCAAAAAGGACACTAAGCATCTGGGAATGAGATTGGGTTTGGTAATTCATAAACGCAACAGCAGAGGTGATAGGTAGACTTCTTACCTGCCTTTCTTAGCTATCACAAACGAAGCGGTATCAGCCTGGATTTTATTGAGTGCTTTGATCTCTGATAGATTTCTCTGCAGAGAATCAACAGGCTCAATGACCATCATATTAAAATCTCTCTTGAAATATGGATAAATCTCAGTATCATTGTTGAGCCCATAGAGATTAGTGAGAAAGTACTCATTGATTTAAGTGGCAAAGAATTAAACCCATACCTATAAATCAGCATTATCTACGCCTTCACAGTTAGGAATATAGGCTATATATATCTTAAGTACAATCTGATCCTTTAGAATTTTTTGCTATAACTCAGAAGATTCTTTAATTCCCCTGGTATTCTCCCATCTACCTGTCTGTATTTTAGCTGATACTAGTTTTCAAACTGAGCTGTAAATTCTTTGGAGCTGGTACCTTTTCCTTACGTCTGTATTTTGTCCGGTCTGTTGTGCAGTGACGCTCTGATTTGTGAGTAGGAGAGTGCAGAAGCATGCATGTTTATGTATGTCATATGTTCCCAACATATCGTGTATGTGCCATCTATGTATCAAATATGTACCAAACTCCTTTTCTCACACTGAAATGGCTGCATAAATGCTCCGCTAAACAAGAGAATAGCAGTTTACTACCTAGCCTACTTGGCAGGTTATCCCTGAAGCTTAGATAAGCTGCTCCAGATCTAACTTGTGGGGGAATCCATGACAGACACGCTGTTGTTGAAAGAGCCTAAGGGCCCAGTCGGAGCATCCATCAGCTTAAATCCAGGCCTCTGACAGGACTGTGTTAAAGGGAAAAGGACTCCTTTCAAAACCTGTAGTAATTTGCTTTAAACTCCTCATTTGTACTCTTGTGTATTTAAGATTATGAGGATGTATTTTTAGTCCACTCGTGACCCTGCACTCCTATTTTAATTAGGCAGGCTGAATACCAGACGTGGCCGGACTGCAGAGCGCTGGCAGCAGTACTGACACCAAATCTACTCCCATTCTCTGTGTTCACAAACTTAGCTTTTTCAAAAAGCAGTTTGTGTTAGGACCTGAATTAGTCTTCTGCAAGTACTTATTTCTGTTTGTCAGATTCCAGGAGATTTGGGTTTATCAAAACCACAGCTAACAGCTGCCGTGCAACACGGTGTAGCAACTCGTGGCGGAATGTGCCTTTATTCCTGGCACAAGTTATGTTCTCGTTAGGAAATTCTTTACTGTTAACACAAGGAGGAACTGCTGCAGTTTGTGGGGAGATACAGTTAGATTGCTAAACTGTTAATTCCTCAGGTCAGTGGCTGCCTTTTACTCCGCGTCCGTGCCAGAGCCGGCTGCAGCGGCACTGCTCAGCAACGCAACACGGGGAAACTTCTATGAGAAAAAGCAGGCTCCGAGGAGGTTTTTGCACGTGGGTTTTTGGGTGGCTTTTTGCACGGCTGCCGCGGAGGGGGAAAGAGAAAAAAACAAACGCAAAAAACCCTCGCGGCGCGCTGAGGGCCGGGCGGCGGCGGCTCCGCGCTGTGAGGGGGCGCGCGGCGGCCGTTGCGGCGGCCGTTGGTCGCGCGCCGGCTCCCCTCAGGGCGGCGGCGCCCGCTTCCTCCTCCTCCTCCTCGGCGGCGCTCGGTGCGGACAGCGAGGGCGGGAGCTGCTCCTTCCCCTGCCGGAAGAGGAAGGCCGCCAGAGAGGAGCCGGCTCCCGCCCGCAGCATCCCCAGGGACGGCGCTTGGCGGGCGCTGCGCGCCGGTTCGGCCGCCCTGAGGGCCGGGAGGGGGCGGTGGGGGGCGTCCGGGGCTGCGGCCCCGCGGCGCCGCTCTCCTCTGGGCTTCGGCTGTTCTGGGAAATAGACTTTTTTTTTTCTTTTTTTTCCCCCAATTGAAACTCCTGCTGTTGGCCTGAATCAGGATTTTGTTAAGGAGTCAGAGAAGCCTTCCCACGGCTTCGCAGGTAAAGCCGTACTGTGTGGTTTCAGAGCGGGGAGGGTGGTAGGAAGATAGCGGAAGGATGAGATTGTTGCTGGCGGTGGATGAGCAGCTTCCCGCAGGGGCCCTGCGAGGATGGAGTGTGGCAGCGAGGAGAAGCGCGCAGCCAAGCCGGGGAGACACACGGGGAGCCCCAGGGAGTGCTAGGGAAACGTGGGGAACAGCATAGAGCAAGTCAGGGACGCTTAGTGTCTGAAGAAGCAACTTCCCTACACGGAAAATCTTCCTTCCTTTTCCCCCGCTTAAGAGCGCCTCTTGCAGAAATCAAACCTCGTGTCAGAGATGAGGTGTTTTGTTTTTATCACCGGGATGCCAGGGTGTACAAAACGCACGGTAGTTTCCTGTCTAGCAGAAAATATGGAGAGGTTTGAACAACAAAATCACTGGAGCACAAAGGCAGAAACGTGCCGAGCTTGGGATATTGCATAAGGGAAATTGCATGTAGCAAAAACTTGCGCCAAAGGAAAGGTCAGTGCTAGCATCAACTGGTTCAAGTCACACGCGAGGGCAGTGGGAGTACCGTGTAAAGGATGTTAATGCTGTTTACATAATTCCCAAATAGTCTAAGAGTTCAGCTCAGTGATGCAATTCAATGGACGAATAAACAAAATGTGGAAAAATCAAGGTATGAACGGCAATAAAAAACACATCTATCAACTGTTGGCTAGAGAGAGACCCAGGGCTGGGGACTTCTTGTCTAAATGAATGGGTTTTTGGCTCCAGCTACTTTCATGTCATTTGGATAAATAATGCTAAATATTTGTAGTGCTAATGAATTAACATTTTAAATAAAAGGATCTAGTCCATAACCAGACTGTTCTGTTCACTAGCAGATACAAGAGCATTATGCCAGTAGTATAATAAATGTATTGCAAGTGGCCCCCTTCCATGTATACCTCCTGGTTTCTGAACTTGAGTAATGGTTCAGCTCTAGTAAATTGAAACTACAATAAAAAAAGTCACAAAAAATAAATTTACTGGTGAGCATAACAAAGTATTTTTCTTCAGTTAGTGTAGTATGATGTTATATCAGCCATGCCTTCTATGTGTAGTATAGCCTGTCTTGTCTGGTATAGAATTTATATTAAAAAATTGCTCAGTGTTTTTTAGTCCTGACTCATCAAATTCAATGGATATTTTGGTATTGATTAACTTTCAATTGAATTAAATTCTGTTTCCTTTTTTATTCTTTTAGTGCAATGAAGATTCATTTTTTTGTTTTTGTTTTTTCTTTTTCCAGGGGAAGGGACTTCATTGTTTTATGGCTGAGATATAACATAAAGTTTGACAAATCTGAAATTTGCAGGTTCATAGTTTATGTATTCCTCCTTTTTTCTAATATTTGTTGAAATGCAAATCCTTCAGGATAGAGATGGGGCTTCTGTATCTGTTGAATGCTAAATGTGAAATGATCTGTGTCCTTGTTTAGGTCTTCAGGACAATTTAGAATATTGGCAAATAAAATGTCTCTGCTAACAGTCTTGATATTTCTGAAAAACTAAAATGCTACCTCAATCATTTGATGTCTCAACTCAAAGCCTATCAGTGACTCTGAGCCAGAAAAAAAAAACGAAAATTTTGTTGTGTTCGTACTTGAGTTGTTGTTGCTCTCCAGGAGTTACCTTGAGGACAGCATCTGCAATAATTGGGAAATCTGCCCTTTTTGTTGTTACTGATATTATTGTATTCATTATGGTATACATTGAAGGCATGATCTTCAAGTCAGTTACTTGAATGCAGATATTCAAAACCAAGAGTGCCCTTTTAAATCTGTTTTACTGTAATACCTGATTAAAAATATTTTTGGAAAGTTGTATTAGTATTACTCATATGTTAACAAAGGTTTTGACCCACCCTGGTTCTGTATTTTATTTGGAATGCTCATATAATAGAGTTCTTAATCTTATTGACCCTGTAGCCTGTTTTTTTTTTTTATGAAAGCAAACTTGGTGCTGAGCAGAGGTCTTAGACTGGAGAATTGAAGTCTTGTTCCCTGTGAAAATCAGGTAGCTTAATAAAGCCATATTTTATATTTATTATTGTGAGGTCTATAGAAAGTAAGAATAGATCAGAAAGATACTCTTATGAAAGGCCCGCAAAGCGCATCATATTGACTGGCGGATTAACTGGGTAACAATGTTTTTAGAAACAGAACGTCTGGGAAAATGGCCCTGAGAGAGGGAGAAAGCAGCAGCAGCTCTGTCAACAGCGAGCAAGAGCAGAGCAGCAATCGTGTTATTACAATTGTCTTCCTGGCACTCCTCATTGACTTGTTGGGATTCGCTCTCATCTTGCCACTGTTTCCTTCCATCCTTGATTATTACAGCAAGACTGAGGTAAGTAAAAGGGAAAGTCAGCTTGCTGAAAATGCTGGGCATGGGATATTTAAAGAAGGATAGGAGAAAAATCCCTTTCCATGGGCAAACCAAATAGCTACAGGCAGAATAATAATGCTCAGCACATTTATATTGTTTGTGGACTTGATTTGTTTGAGAACTTACATGAGACTTCCATCTTGCTACCTCATTAAAATGAGGGATTTGTTTTGGGTGAAATCCAGGTATTTCTTAGGGGCTAGTCCCTGTAATTACTGGCCTTGTCTCTTCCTTTGCATTTGGTCATATGTTGCAGTGTCCTTCATCTCGTAGAAGATGGGTGCTTTCATTTAAGTAAGATGTATTGTTGTGAAGCGGAGTTTTAGTTCTGAAATCTTGGATATAGAGGGTCTAGCTGAAGGAAGATGCATATTTTTATCTAGCTGATAAGGTTCTCCCATGTTTGGTAGACAAAGAAGTAGAATGTAGTTCTTTGCGGGGTTTTCCACTGCTGCTGCTGCATGTGAGATGTTGAGATGTGGAGAGAGGGGTAGGAGTAAAGCCACACATTGGTAACTTAACTGATGTCATGGGCAGGATGGAGTAAACAACAGTCTGTAGTGGATCTGGATACTGGGGTTTATTTAAGAACTAGTAAGATATGAGCTTTTACTCTGCTATTTCATATGCTCACTAACTTGCTTCCACCCCTAGCATTTCATTCGAGGTCTTGGCTTCCCTTCCCAGCAGAGGAATAGCTGCTGGTCTGAGGAGATTAGGTAGAAATTCATGCTGGATTCCTGCTGTGCAGCTGCTCACAGTTACCAGCCTCAGGTGTTACTGGAGAAGATGAAGAATTTATCGGGGAAAATTATTTTTGCAACCCATACCTCCCTCACACTCCTTTCCAGCCTCACTTCACCTGCAGCTCTAGTCTTTATCTCTCTCCCAACCTTAACCCTAGGTTAGGTAGGTCCAGCTTGAGTTCAAGACCCCCAGTCATGGCATTCAGGAGAGACTACTTTATGCAGCCCATACCTTCCTCATGCACCACTCTTTCAGGCACTCCAGTTGCTGTTCTAGCCTTTATCTTTCCCTCAACTCTAACCCAAATCATGGGCCCTAATCTCCAGGATTTTCCCCCACTGCCAGTATTTTTCCTACAGCCAAGATCTTCACATTTTTCTTCTTGAGGAGCCCTTCTTCTAAGTCCTCCTTTCTACCTCCACTTCTTTCTGGAATTTCAAGACCCCAGTTTTCCCAATCTGAACAGTCTATGTGCAGAAGCACAGCACAGGTCTTGTGTGCCTTCATTAATTGAAAGATTCAGAATATGCAACTTCTGTTTAGTCCAGGTGGTATCAAAATTTACAACCAGCCCTTACCAGCTGCAGCTAGCAAGTAGTAGGCTTCTGCTTGCGAGCTCAGTTTCAGATATACACCCACACACACCTATATACCCAATTATCTGCTGCCTATTAGCATTCCCAATTTAAGCTATTCTTAGTCGATTACAACTGATCTACCAGGAAACTTTCCCTTGGTGAAGAAGGAGGGAAGAGATCACCTAATACAGTCTCTAGTTTGCTATAGTCTAATTCTGTTTTATTGTCAAAGACACAGCAAACCTGTCCTCCTATTTACCAGCTATCTCTTTTGCAGGATGGATTCTATTTGTCATTGCAACGTGGTGTGGATTGGTTTGCAGTGATGGTTGGGATGCCTCCAGAGCGGAAGTACAACAGTGTGTTGTTTGGAGGTATGGAGAGTAAACAAAGAAATGGACTAATGGGGGAAAAAATCCCAAAGTTCTGTATTTTAAAATTATTTGCTATGTTGATATGAGGAATAACAAACTAGGAGCAATTGACAAGAAATATAAAAAGCATACTTCCCTATTACTAACATAATAGATAAAGACTAAACTTACAGACATGTTTTACAGTGTTATTTAAAAGCAGGATGTAAATGATTTTGCTTTTATCACACTGATAGCAATGATGAGTTGGACAGCCTCATTTCTGCCTCAGACCTAGACAGGTTGGAGAAAAACACCAACAGGAACCTTGTGAAGTTCAACAAGAATTAATACAAAGTCCTGCCCCGGAAAGGAACAGTCCCTTGCAATGATGCAGGCTGGGCACTAACTGGCTGAGGAGCAGCTCCGCCATAAAGGCCCTGGCAAGCAGCAGGCTGAGCTTGAGCCAGCAGAGTGTCCTGGTAGTAGAGGTGGCCAGAAGCATCCTGGGCTGTCAGGGGAAGGTCAGTAGGTCAAGGGAAGTAATCAGCCCCTTCCTGGTAGAGCTCATTAGCACTTGTTAGACCACATCTAGAACATTACACCCAGTTTCACTCCCTTGCCCCCAGTACAAGAAAGGCATTGATAAACTGGATTGAGTTCAGCAAGGCCACCAAAATGAAAAATGGGGTTGAAATATCTGCTCTTGGAGGATACACTGAGGGAGCTAGGCTTGTTCAGCCTGGACGTAAGGGGAGCCTTCTAATACCTACAAGAAGAGCAAGGCTCTGCACCGTGGGGCATGGTGGGAAAACAAAAGGCAACAAGCATAAGTTGAAACAAAAGAGGTTCAGACTGGATATAAAGAGAAGCCTTTTTATGGTAAGGACAGACAGTGGAACAGGCTTCTCTGAGAGGTTTTGCAGTTACTACCATTGGAGGTTTTCAAAACCTGACGAAGCAAAGCTCTCACTTCATCCCTGGTCTCACATCATAGCTGACTCTATGAAAAGGAAATCAGAGCAGATGACTTCCAGAGGTGCCTTTCAACCAAAATTATCGTATGATCTTGCCCAATTTATTCTTCAGATTGCCTCAGAAATACAGGCCTGCTCTTCCTTATTGTCATACTGTCAGGTGTGAGTTGGGAGCCTGCTGTGCTAGACCCTGTGCAGTCATGGAAGTTCTTGTCCCTTCACAATTGATTCTCATGTGATTGGAGATCTCATGTGATTGAAGGTCGATTAGTAGGAAACATTTTTAGAAGCTTGTGAATTCCCACTTTCCTGCTAGATAGCTATAGTGCAACACTGCTTATAAATGTTAATAGTTAAAAGGGGCACAGCTGCCCCTGCATTCTGAACAGTGTTTAGAAGCATTTGCCTTTGCCAGGACACTGCTGATGTGGCTGAGCTCCACGGGAGTAATGTAGGAAATCCAGGTCATTGGAAAGGATAACTAAATTTAAGCCTTTGAGGAAGGATAAGGAGCTTGTGTTAGGGTATACATATAAATAGACTGTAATAAGAACATGCCATTTTAACTCAAGTGCAGCATATACAGCATTTTACACATCAGAAGCTCTTTCAGCTTCCTGTGTTCTAGAAAGTTGTAAGAGGAAATCCTGGGATTCCAGTGTATGATGATGTGAGGGTATTTGGGTTAGTTTTATCTGGAACGGTCTAGATCTCCTCTTGTTTGTGAGCTGAGGCCTCCCCCAAGATGAGCAAAAGGCTTTTAACTAAAAATAGGAAATGCTTTATTATTATATATTTTTGTATTCATATAACTATGAATGTATTTTAAGTGGTTTCTTTGGATATTATAGATATTAAAAAGCTTAAACTATTTTCTTTTTTTCACCCTGTGTGCTTGCAGGGAGGTTTTTCTTTCTGTGCTCATTTTCAGTCAGCTTACTGGCTTTGAATGGTAGGAAAACAGTTTCCTTAGAGTACTTCAGAAATTACTTTCCATCTCCTCTGAGTCCTGACTGCCAGCCTCTTCCTTGCTCCTTCACATACTCTATTTAAGCAAGGAGTTGGGAGCTGTGTCCAGCTTGCTGCCTGTCCTTTTACCTGCTGTAAAAGTGTATATACCTTGGGAAGTGTATATACCTTGACCTGGCTTAGTTGTTTTCAAAGGGAAGGAGAAATCTGCTTGCTCCTTCTGGAGAAGTCTACCTGATTGTGTTGCTGCTTGAAGAAAATATAACATGTAACTGAGAATATGCAAATAAAACAGAGACTGTTTGTCTTTGAAGGGATGTCAGTGTTCCTTGCTGCATGATCTCAGAAGGCAGAAGTATTGAGCAATGATGGGAAGGATTATTAATTACCTGGCAGCCTCAGGCAGCAAGGGTGCAGAGTGGCTGAGCTGACCTACTATATACCATAATTGACTTCTCTTTTGCTGACTTTGATGGCAATGCCTCCTAATAGACCATTTCAACTTGCTAACTTGCTAAACCAACAGGATACCCTTTTTTTTCTTCCTCTGGATTAGGTTTCAGGTTTCTGCCAGATTGAGTTGTCTTAATTCCTGGATGCCTGCAGAGCTGAACAAGGCTGTCAAAGCAGGGGTAGCCTTCTTAGCAGGAGCAGCTGTGATTATACTTGTGGTGTTAAGCAGAGGCTACCACAGTTGTCTTGTTGCCTATGTTCCTGTATTGCCTTTGTTGGCAGTGTGGAGGGTAGGATTGGAAGGAGACTCACAAGACCGTCTTGTTGCTTTCTCCATTGTGGGATCTCTGTTCTCTTTCATCTTCTGCTTAGAATGCAAATTCTGCAAGACAGAAACCTTCCCTGTCAATGTCAAGGCCCTGAGGGCACCAATAGGCCTTAATTGCCCTGATCAGCCTCTACTCACATACCTTCTGCCCAGTGATTCAGGAGCACCATGTAAGTTCAGGCCTGGGCTTTGCCTGAGCTACACTGTAGATACAGCCTTGTCTCCAGTGCTGCCTCTAGCCCTGTCTCCTGGGTGGACTTCAAGCCTACATTACAGGTGGCATGTATCCTACAATGAACAGTCCTGAATTTTGGCCTTGTTTCCTGCTGGTCTTGACTGGACACCTTGCATGGACCCGATTCATCACCTTGCCTTGTCTGGGACTGCCAATGGACCCTGCTATCTGCACATTGCTATGCACGCTCTATCCAGATTGTGCGTGACTTTGTGGAGCAACCCCCCTCTTGCTGCTCCCTGACAGTGAAGTGTTTGGTATGTCTGGGTGTTTTTTGCAGTGCTAGGAAAGCAAGGAAGAAAACTTTGTCTCTCAACATAAACTGCCACTGTGTGTATCTGAGAATTTTTACAGTTTTCTGGGCTTTTGAGCTACCATAAGCAACTCTTCTCCCCTAGGTCTTCAGTATCAATATTCTGCCACCCTTGAAGTTGATGGGAGCACAACTTCTGGTCTGCTTTAATTAGCACTGTCAGCTGAATGATCTATATTATATAATCCAGTTTTTCTTTAAAGAAAAACTGTGACAGTAAGGCATCTTTTTGCCTCCTTGTTTGATAGTGTAGTGCAAATGAACAGGTGCATGAAGCTGTAAGTGGCAAGAGAAAAGAGGAATTAAAGATTACAGAAGTAGGAGGCAGACTCTTGGAGTCTGTTTAAGTCACTCCTACCACTACCTGCTTTACTAACAGTAGTACTTATGTCCTTCCTCCTATGACAAGAAGGAAGGAGTAGCTAATTAAATGCGACAGAATAAGGTTCAAACAATCAAAAAAATTGTTAAAAGAACTATGACTTTTAAAGATTGCATTATCTCCACATTGGGAACAGAAAATGTATGTTGTCAGTCAGGGAGGCATTGGAGAATCTGCATGCTGTTACAACCAGCGAGTTTGATATTCCCTTCTTACCAAGAAAGTAATCAGTGAATCATCTAGCTTATCCATAATACTCTGGTCTGTCTGTGTATTTGTCCCCGCAGTTAAATAACAGGGGAAGGTACATTTTGAGGGTAGCTTGGTTCCAGAGACAGAACTGTTCTTTGCATTGGTTGTTTAACATTTAATTGTGTGTGTATTTTAGAGACATGATGGAGAGTGATAAAACTAGAACATCTTGGCTGTCTGTGCATTTAAAATGAATGCAGAAAGTCTAATTGTTTTTGTTTTGTTTTGTTTTAGGTCTGATTGGCTCAATCTTTTCCATCCTGCAGTTTTTCTCCTCTCCACTCACTGGTGCAGTGTCAGACTGCTTGGGGAGAAGGCCTGTCATTTTGATGACAGTGGTATGTGTCTTACACTGATTTTAGTCACACTGTCTCAATATGCAGTTAAAGGCGCTGTGGCCTTGTCAGTAGCAAAAAGGATTGGGAAATTTAAAGTTCTAGGTCTGATAGTTGTTGGCTTTTTCTTGACAAGTCACTTGACTACATTTCCAATTCTGAGTGCTTTTGGATCCCTTTTGAGACGTGTAACTGTACTTTGAATGCACCAAAATTCCTATCTCTTTCTGTAATTTTTCCAAAAGCCCTTGCTATTGTATACAGGAATCTTGTCTTCAGACATCCTGTTTGCAAATGTTAAACTTAATTCCTGTATATTTTAGTTCCTCAAGTGCCTAATGAGGGCTGATCACTTCATAATCTATTTTACAGAGCTTGGGGATTGTTGGTTAGAAAGTGCTATATAGCAGTATAAGATGTATTTATTATGAAAACAAACATTCTCCAAGCAGTTTTCTATGTTGTTAGTTAGAGGATGGGGTTCTAGAAGCAGTGCAGAGCAAGTATGTACATATATGATGGATCTTGGCGACATATGACATAGAAATTCCTTTATCCTGTATGGTTGTTCAGAATGAATTACATAAGGATGTGTGCTTATAGCTTATTATGAAATTAAAGCCCCAGAACTGTGGATCCTTTTGAACTTAAAATTTTCTTGATGTTGGGAACAAATTGAGCAGAATTTACAATTGGTTTAGTTACTTTTCAGCTACAGACTTTCCTTGCTGTTCTAACTTTATTAATATTAATTTATTACATTAATATTTATATGACTTTTTAGAGATTAATTTCTATGGATGTATTTCTGTTTCTATACCACTGTTCCATTCTTGGTGTTGTACCAGTAGGAGTATTTTCTATTGTATGCCTTTGGAGTAGCTGCTGAAAAAGCAACAAACAAACAACCCCCACCCCCCAAATATTTAGCTGGGAGATGTGAAGAAATAAGATCAATTTTGCTATGCTTTATAAAATAACCCTTTCTTGCTTCTGCAGATGGGTTTAATAGCATCGTATGCGCTGTGGGCTGCCTCTAGGACTTTCGGCATTTTTCTTCTCTCCAGGATCATAGGTGGAATAAGCAAAGGGAATGTCAGCCTTTCCACAGCTATAATTGCTGACCTGCACTCTCCCAAGGCACGGAGCAAGGGCATGGTGAGTTACATGTGTAGGGTATACGTTTGGGATTACTGCCCAGCTTTTGATTGATTTCAGGTGCTTAAGATATCGTCCCTGATCAAGTGAAAATGTGCCTTTATACAGTACCTTGCTTCTGAAAAGTTGCCAGATCATTTTGCTGGTCAACTCTCAGACTTTATATGCCAATGAATTTTACCTATAAGCAAAATGCACATGCCCTAGAGATGGAAAAACTACTTGTAGAGCTGTTATTCTTGCTAATAACTGTGTTACTGACTGTAACAGCTGAGGAAACTGAAAGATCTTTTATCTCAGAATGGCCCAATTTTGACAGCTGGCACCCAATTATAATCACCTTCCAAAACTCTACCTGCAGCAGCATTATAGTGCACCTTCTGCTGTCCTAGGATGCTGCATTAGTTTCAGGTTCTGAGCTCAGTGGGTGAATGATGTGGCATTTGGCTGACTGAGCAGTGCGCAGTACGAGCTTCTGCCCTTTTCTCCTCTGAAAGGCAGCAAGACAGATGGAAGCATCCTGCAGGCTGAACTTTGCCTGTGGGTTGCCAGTTTGATTTTTTTTTGTTTTTTTTTTTGTTTTCCTCCTCCCTCTAAAACCTTTAGGGCCCAAACTTCTACCAGATTATAGACCACTATGTGGAACAGCTGCTTCTAGGAAGAGGAAAGCTTTCGATTTCACAGTGATAATGTATTTTCCAAGCAATTTATTATAGCCCTGATGAGACAAAACATATTTTTATTTATGGATAGGTGTAGCCATCCAGCATTAGTAAATAAAATGGGTCAGGACCTATCTTTAAGACTTGAGAACAAGAAGTTTAGTACAGCTTGGCTGACATGCATATGGCTAAACTTCCTTCACTTCATTTCCCTTCTTGCAAAGTAGAGAGAGCATGTCCGTTCTGCTTTCTGGGAAGAATCCTGATTGATACTATTCCCAAACTGTACTGGGGCATTACTTTAGAGGGAGCTAATTGGGGCAAGTAGAAATAGGGCCAGAAACCATAGGGTGAGCATGCCCTGTTCTTGTTTAATTTAGTACTATAGGTTTAGTAAAATAGACTCTGTGAAGCAGGATGATCATGTCCTGGGATGGCAAATGTTTGGGACCTGCATGCACATACCTCTCTGAATGTCTCTTAAAGAAAATGAGCCAGATCCTGCACTATTGTGTTTTTAAACAGTCTCACATCCTCACTGACTGAGGATGAGTCAGATCAGTGTTCTTTTTAGTTTCCATCTAGTGTATGCAAATTCTACCTCTTATATGCTGGTTTAATAGTGAGTTAATAAATTGTCTGCACTAGCTTCAGGTTGTTCTGGAAAACCTCTCAGCCTGTTTGTTCTGTCAGACATATGTTCCTATATACTGAAATTGTTAAAGCATTTTAGGAGCTATAGACATCACTGTGAATTCCTGTCATAGTGCTGTCCTCCCTTCTCCAAAGAGCTTTACACTATAAAAGTTTATCCTGTGGCTGAAGGATCTTTAGAACTGCTGGTTGAGTAATCCCTGAGGTAAGAATCATTATTCCTCTCCCCAGCTTCCTTTTGCTCATAATCGCATGTGAAAGGAGGATCCCTGGATATCCCATCACCATGTTACAGTTTGGTACTGCCACTTTCCTGTCTAAGCGGTAATTAAAATGGGATAGTTATAAATCAGCTTTTCATACCCAATACCCCTTGTTGTGCTCTCCTTACTTCTTTGGGGTGGCTACATTCTGTTTCTGGTTGCATTTCCTTAAGGCGAAT
The DNA here is from genome assembly GCF_028389875.1 of Rhea pennata. Classification (NCBI taxonomy): domain Eukaryota; kingdom Metazoa; phylum Chordata; class Aves; order Rheiformes; family Rheidae; genus Rhea; species Rhea pennata. The sequence continues at coordinate 10,342,566 of NC_084666.1, read as the reverse complement.
ACCAGGAAATCCAAATTGTTTTAGAACTGAGCAGCCTGAACAGACGGATGTCTGAAACAGGTCAATGTTCATTTTATCACTGCAGGCAATGATTGGTGTTGCTTTCTCTCTTGGTTTTACCCTGGGTCCCATGATTGGAGCTTACCTCGCCATGGAGGCTGAGAAAGGAGAAGTCTTCTTCTTTCGTTCAGCATTGTTAGCACTCATGTTTGCTGTGGCTGATTTAATTTTCATCTTCTTCCTGCTTCCAGAGACACTCCCCAAAGAAAAACGGGTAAGTGAAAAATCTGAAGATCTCTGTTTCTTGCAAGCAGGGACAGGATTTAAGAAATGTTGGAATACTGGAAGAAATGAAGACGGGGAGCCAATATCCCAGAAATTTAGCTTGTTCTTGGGACTGGGTTTTAATACTCTATAAGCTGGTGGCAACAAAATGCAATGGTTATATGACAATCCTACCTCCTAAGCCAATGTAATGTAAGAAACATGTATAGCTAACACAGCTGCTTAATTGCTGCTTTTGGTGTGTTGGGTTTAAAGTTCTCAAAAACTAAGGAGAACCTGGGAGGGAGAAGGTGAATTTTGAATTTGATCACAATATCTCCCTGGGGAGGAATTTCAGCCAATCTGAAAAGCGCGTGCATCAGAGTGTGGATTTTAGAAATTTTCTTAAGTTTTATCTTATCTTCGCTTGGCTAATTCGAACCCTTATGTAGCAAATGACTCCAATCTCCAAGCTGTGCTGTCTTCCACACATAGAAAATACTTACATCTGCTAAAATTCAGTGACTTTTTGGATTTGGGGGAAAACCTAAAATCACTAGCACTGTGATTTTAATACTGTATGATTGGACACTGTCCAAGCAGTATCTGAGAAAGTCTGTTGGAACCTTAGTGTGGGAAAGACTATATTCAGTCCTAGGTATCTGGTTGAAATGCTGTTGACTCAGGGTTTTGAGATGGGCTGGATGTTTCCTATCATCCGTTGTTTTTAAGTAGCACTTTGCCCTTGAAGCATGCTTGGTCTCTGGACAGCCAAATCCATTTGACACTGAGTATTCAGGAAGCTTTTGTCTTTGGTGTGCCTGTCCTGGCAAAACTCTAGACCTGCCCTGACTGTTTCCCAGCAGCTTGTCTCTCATGTGAAATTGGTTGCTCACGTATCTTCCCAAGCTCTACATTTATTTTTTACAGCTCTTTTGTTCACCATCTGTTCCTCTTTCGTATTTGGCTGTTTCTAAACATTTCAAATAAAACAAAATCTTGTTCTTGGTTAGAGCTGCTCACTCTGTGGTGGTGACAACCTGCTGATGTAGGGAGGTACTGTAGAGAGAATTTATATTCTAAATGTAATTGTCTTTGCTTTACAGGCTGTAGAAAGGTAAGAGGACTTCAGGATCTTTTATGAATGTACAATGAACTCTTGAGAGTTCTTCGGATAAACTGGTCCATGTTATTCAATATAATTGAGTTTTCCTAAGAAAATGAAACTCTGTCCCTTCTTTCTTGGGCTCTATCTCTGTGCAGCAGTAGTTATTGTATGGGGTGGATTTATGACTCTCAAAGTCATGCAGCCAGGTCCCACTCATGCAAAATACACAAGGTGTTCAGTTGCTGATGAGACACACTTTTTTCTGGCCTCAGAGCTTCCTCTGATTGGTATCAGTGTTTAGTGTCTTTGTGCTGTTTCCTGTCAGACTACATCAGGTGATTTTTTGCTCTGAAGTATTTGCAATTGGCTGCTAGGCATCCTAGGCTGCTTTGCTATTTTCTTGAGTGCTTTCTCACAGTTTCTAAGTGGGAAGGGAGCAGTTTTCATGGTGTCTGGATGACAGGGGAAAGGCGGATATGTTGGCTTCCTTTCTGGAGCTTGGCTAGGCTGAGCTGGAGCAGGTGTTTCTGGAGTAGGAGTGGATGTGGTAGAAGGACAAAGCTGTAAAAAGGGGAAATGGTAATGATAACCGGTAGAAGGATGTGTCAATAGGATCAGACGTCTGTTTCCCTGAAATATGCTGTGTTCTCATGATATCCTTGAGATGATATCATTCATTTTTCCATAGTAGCCAAGAGAATTATTTCACATTTATTTCTGATGAATTGTAGAAAGGGTAAGGTGAAGGGGAACAGAGGAGCAAGGCTGAGGTTTAATCCGAAGAGAACAGAGTTCTTTGCTATCTTTCTTTCCCTTTTTCTAACTTCCAAAGTTTCTCAGATGGAAAGTGACTGGAGATCTGTACGTTTCCCCTGTTAGAGACGCTGGTGTTTTGTGTAAAGGGGCTGAAACAGCCACTTGGGAGAAGGGAAGAACAGAAATGTCTTGAGAAGAATCTGTCTCCTTCAAGAGTTTTTGAGTCTCTATTTTTAGCTAAGCTAGTCATAGGCAAGGCTGGCTTGCTGGAAGGAGGGTCTAACAATGAAATTTTTTGTGTCTTATAGGGACTATATGTAAGGCTGTGCAGCATCATTAGCAAACTTGTGGGAAAACAAAAGGCTTTTCCTCTATGCACACTAAATAGTGTATGATTTGGAGGCTAAGAGTGTAGACTGGAGCTTGGAAGGCTCGGGCTACATTCCTATTTGAACAAAAACTGTGATTTTATAACATGTTACTTGGTCTCTTTGTGTTAGAGTAAAATAGGGTAAACAGTATTTAAAGGTACTGTGAGGATGTGGCTATTGTTTGAGGTGCTTGAAGTGACAATAAAGTAAAACTGAGCAATTTTTAAATAATAAATCAAAAGTATAGAGATTAAATACAGGTTAGAGACTGGCGTGAACCTGCCAAAAAACTAAGCTCCATATAGTTGGTGACGTTCATGGAAATTGGCCATGTAGCTTTGTTATTTGGGAGTATTGAAACACTTTGGTCAGTTTAAAAACAGTTAGCAGTCAGTGGATGAAGTTGCTTCTAGACCACTGTTTCTGGGGCAAGAATAGCAGTAGAAGATACTATATATACATATACATCATACATACATACATATATATATAGTGTGTGTGTGTGTATAATATATGAAATACATAATATGAATGAAAGACAAATTCTCTGGACCAAACTAAAGTCAGCCTTGTAGTCCAAAACAGCTTGGCACCCTCTCTGACATGGATAATAATTCAAAATGTGTACACACTAAATAACTTCGAGTTATAAGCTTCAGGAAACACTTTAACAGACCTCCTTAAAAGCTCGAGAAAACTTCTTAGGAGTGTCTCTTTACCATCTGCAATACGTGGGGCAGAAGAGGGAATAAATTCCCTGCCACATCTATTTCATCTGTGGATCAGCAGCTGTAGGACTTTATACGGAAACAGTATTACATATTGGACTGATTGCTGTTGTGGGCTAAGGGACTCCAGAGCTTTGCTTTTGGATGCTCAGTAGCTCTGTCAATCAGAGCAAGACAGGGGTTGTGTTAATATCATTTTAAAGTTGGCTTTGTTTCTACCTCTTCTGAAATCCAGTCTGTATGAGTGCTCAGGCCATGCACTAAAGACCAAGTCTCACTGATACTGACTTTAAATCTCTGCCCTAAAAAGGGGAATATCTCCCTCCTTTCCAGCCTCTCACCCTCGCTTCCTAACTGGGATGAGAGGGAAGTTCACCAGGTAAATCTGTGTAGCACTTTGAAGATGTGAAATGCTGAGTATGATTACTCAGGATTCTTGAGTCTGTTTTATCTCTTTCTGTGACTATCATGTGAAGTGTCAGCCTAAATTCTCCTACTTTAAAAGGAATTGTTTCCTTAAGACATCAGATATTATTTCTTCTTCCACATTTTCTTTAATTTTCTACACCTTGGACTAAAAAATAAGAAAATTTAAAAAAATCAGTATAGATTGCATCTCCTAAGTGCTATTTTGATGAGCAGCAAGGAGAATGTCACTAGAATAACTAAGTTGAGATGCCAGAAGTACAAAGACCAGAAGTTCTACAAATTGATTTTTCCCCTTTATAAAGCTGGTTCCCCAGGAGGTATCACTGGATGGTGAAAGGATCCATAAGTATCAGAGCAGACTGTTTCTTGATATGCTATAGATACTGTTCTCAGACCTATGACACATAAGCAAATCCTCAGCTGCTCATTGTAGGCAGATACGCCATTATTTACCCCCCAAAATATTCTTCAGACATGAGGGATGATGCATAAAGTTAACCAAATAAAGCCACTTTCAGTCTGTTCCTGTGGAAAATAAATGCCCCCCCCCCCCTTTTAAGACAGTTACATTACAGGGAAGAACCTGTTTTCTGTCCTCAGTAAAAGCTGCTAGCAATGTCCTACCTTTCAGTAATAGTGCTGGTGCCAGTTCTGTATCCAGAAAGTCTGGGATATTATTGGGGTAATTCAGACCCCAGGACCAGTTGTCTTGTTTCATCTCAGATAATTTGCTTAGGTATAGGATTTTTTTTGATTTACTGTTTATTCCAGTTGTTATATCAGTTTTGAAACATATTTCTTTCTCTAACTAGATCTCTTCTGTGATGTCCGGATTTCAGGCCACAGTAGACTTGCTCAGTCCTTTGGCTTTATTTCAGTTCTCTGCAGTTACCCGAGGAAGGGATTCCCCTTCAGAGAAGAGTAAGTGTTAGCTGGCTCTTTGTATTATGTCTTTCTTGTATGTGGGGTGGCTTCTACGTGAAGTCTTTAGTCTGACTGTCTCAGAAGCAGCACTCTGTTCACTCTTTTTAAACCCACATTGTTAATTTACAAACAGGGAACTACAAGTTCGCTTGAACACTGGCCCTGTTATTCCCACCCTAGTGGGAATAGAGACTAGTGTTTTGAGGATTTCTGATGTGCTACTTCATGACTACTGCACTTTTTCTTCAGCATGGGAAGGGCTGCAGTAAGTGAAGTGACCTGAAGAGGTAGATCAGGGCATGAGAAAGGAAGATGCAATTTTGCCAATCCAAGCTGCAAACTAGGAAATTTCAGATTAGAATCTTATTTATCTCTTCAAGATTTGGAGAGGTGGGGTTTGAGCTGAGCATTTCTCTATATAAAATTATTTAAGCCATAGAAAATAAATCAATGTTTGCCAGGCACATCAGCTAATCATTCAGTCCTCCTTACTGTTGCATCAGAGGAAAGGAATAATATTTGCTACTTAGGATAAAACCTATTAAGCACTGCATTAGCAGAAAACCGAGCAAAATAATCTGTCACAGACCATAGGTAGTTCTGTGCAATACAGTCCTGAAAGTGACATTCCAAGGCATTAAGTAGAATACGGGTATTCATCTTAAATATATATACATGTATTCTGAAATAGGTGACAGTGTGAGTGTGAGGCAGAGGGGCTGGATTGGGCGAGTGGGAGCACAGTGTCACAGACACAAAATTCAAGCTTTTTGGCCTCCCCCTCTTGCCATACAAGGGAAGCTAGTGTAGTGGGCGGAATCTATTTTGTGATGTGTCTTATATGGTTATTCAAAATGAGCATCTGAAATAAGACCTTTTCCATATTTTATATATATATATATATAAATAGTGCTGTTACTTTTTTTTAGTGATACTTGGAAAATGCCACTTTTTTTTTTTTTTTTCTTTTAAATAGATTTTCAGAATCTCAAAATCCTGGGCCTGGCTTATTTCCTGTACCTCTTCCTGTTTTCTGGTCTGGAGTATACACTGAGTTTTCTCACTCACCAGAGATTCCAGTTCAACAGGTAGAGCATGCATAGAAGATAAATATTTTATACTGTCTCTGGGATATTTTCCAAAAGATTAATTTAGGGCTTCTTCATTTATTTTCAAGAATAGCTTTAAGAGATGAGTAATACTCAGTTAAAAAACACCAAGAAAGCAACTATTGTATTCAATTATAGATGGGCTTTGTATGAAAAATTTAAGAAAAATATGCACACTTTCTATTACAAAAGGAAGTATTCATTGAATATACAACTTCTAGTACCTAGAGAAAATCAATACACAGAGATTAAACTAGAAGACCTGAAAATATGTATAGCTGGGCTAGTGGTACTGGTTATCATAAAACCTTTTCTCCTCTTCCTCAGAAGAGTACTTCAATATTAGAACAAATCTTGAAGTTCAAAAAAGGCAAAGGGCAGAGAGATAGTTGTGTGATTATATTTGCTCATGAAAGTTCTGCATTGCATGTGGTGTGCAGTCATTACATCATACAGTTTGATTTCCTTTAGCCAAACACTAAAGAAGTAGAACAGAATTCACTAAAAACAGCCTAGCTTGGGGTGTTTTTCCTGCCAGCTCAGAGGAAGATTCGGAAGTCTGGGAACACGATCTTGCAGCTTGATTCTGCTATGTGTATCCTTTCCTTTGAGTAATACTCACTGTTTTGTCTCATCTCTCCCTGTCTTTCATTACAGGGAATTAAACCATTATAGCAGCTTACCTCATATATGTGCATCAGGGAAACATCTTCCGCTATGTTAAACCTGATTCTCTGCAGTTCTTCCAGGATATGTATGCAGTGAGACATACAGTGTTATGCCACAATACAGGCTTTATGATAAACAAGCTAGTTATGGAGATGAGAAGTTTGAGTTGAGAATATCCACATAGTTTGCTAGTTAGTAAATGAAGGGGAGATTTGAAGAAATATTTAAGGATGCAGAGAGTGACAATGCTGGCTTCTCAGTGTACACATCAGCAGCAACATGCCAGGGCCACAGCCCGTGTTGTGCCTTGGTGACCTTGATCAAGCTCTGCACGAGTCGTGGCAATTAAATATATATTTAAAATATATATTTAATTCTAAAAGCATTTTATCTTATTCAGGAAATGATCTAAACTGGACCTATAAATCCCAGGGTGGAATGCTTTGTGCATGATTCTCTATAATTTGTGCTTTTGCCTCCCTTCTAGTATGCAGCAGGGCAAGATGTTTTTCTTTATTGGAATAACAATGGCTGTGATCCAGGGAGGCTATGCGCGCCGAATCAAGCCAGGAAATGAAATCAGAGCTGTAAAAAGGGTAAAATATATATATATATCTATATATTAAAAAAAAATGCATTCTTCTTTTCTTTCTCCCCACAAATCTGTTACATTAATTTTCAGTCCAAAGAACTATGATGGGTGCTTGGAGGCTACAGCTGTACTCATCAAATCAAAAGAAACTTCTATCTTATTTCGATCATCTAGCTAAATGGCTTCTCTAGACTCTGGTTGATGGGCGTAGAGTCATTTAGCAATATAACCAAACATCAGAACATGAGAGCTATTTCCACTATATCAACTAAGATATTATTGAAACTTTAAGGTCTTCATAGATATCTATGCTGCAGGCAATGAGAACTGAGTGTCTGCCTGTGCAAGTAAAGGGGGGAAAGTGCTGTGAAGATTATGTTTTTGGTTTAATGATTTCTCTTGCAATACAGACATTGAAACTGTTAAAACTGCTATAGTTGATCTCTTTCTGGCAAGTTATTTTCAGGGACATCATTAGTCTGGCAATGCATGCTTGACAGGCTTTCCCTAGACTATGTTTGGTGGTGTGCAGGAAGAAACAGAATTATTTCTCTGATCTTCAATTTGTGATCTCCAGTAGTACATGTAACAATAGCACGTACCAACATTGAGGTAAAAGTTTCACTGACAAAAGTGTGCATTTCTATCTTTTTCTTGTCTCTTTTTAGCAAGTAACAGGGAACAGCTCCCTGCAGCTCGTGAAGTTCTGGGACAATGAGATATGTTTGTCATAGATGTTTGTATGTAGAACTAAAGAAAACAGGTTTCAAGTGTTTCTAAACTTCTTTTGTTGGCCGCTCAATGATAGATATTTTTGGACTGTTAAAGCCATTAGGAATTTATTGCACATAATTTTCAGGCCAGTGTGATTTCAACACATGACAGAGTAGAAAGATGAACAAGCTCCGCTGCATCCCAGTGACTTGACTCAGCTTTTCTTAAAAGTTAATTCTGATGGTGAAACCATATCCACCCTGCTCCCTGGCAGGCAAAAATTAATGATTCCCCTGCTACATCATGTACCGAACATCACTGTATGAATGAAAGCAGATAGATGAATCCACTGCTGTGTTGGTGCTGCTCTATCTGCTGCATCAACTTCCTCCTCCTTCCCTCCCCATTTGCTGTCACTGCCCCACAGTTTATGCAAACCATGGCTCGCCTCTCTAGCTTTTATACTCTTTCTGCTTTCCTGCACAGAGAAGTGTAGCTGCCTCCAAAACACTCATTTAGTTTAGCTGGTCTAGGCCAATCACTGCTACTAAACAGCCACATGCACAGTGCAGAAACCTGCTGGCCCTGGGGCGCTCTTTTGTGAGTGTATGTGGCTTGAGTGGCTTTTGTGAGAGTTTGTCCTTTTGTTGTAGCTACACTGGCAACTGGTTTATGAATCTGGATCACATTATAAGTGTGGCCTCTCTTTAGCATAGTGATTACAGTAGTTTATTTGCAACTGAGTTTTCAAAATGAGACCATTGCAGGGAGTGAAATTAAAACTCTTTGTGAGATACAGTGACTTTTTTTTTTTTTTCCTCCTGTGAAAGCTCTGTGCATGAGGAAGAGATCACAGGGCACCTGGAGTCCAGGCACTCAGAAGAGAGAGAGAGAGAGAGAGAGAGAATGTTTTTTCTTTTTGCCTTAGGATTTCAAATTCCATTCCCCTTCTTCCTCCTCCCCCCCCCCCACCATTTTTTCTTCTTGGCTCCAGAACTATGGTCTGTGAAAGCTCCAGAGGGGTTGATGTAACCCTCAGAATCCATTAATGCTGGAGAGAAAAAGCAGAGGAAGTAGTTCTGCTGCACATAAGCTTTTTGATCTTTTTTACTAGTTGTGGAGATAGAGAAATCTAGCTTTAGCTCTTTAGCTGCAGTTCACCATAGAACAAGAAAAATCAAAACCAGTAGATTGTGTAGGGAAGAGAAAACTGCAAAAAAGTGTGTTTTTCCCCTCAGTTTAACTCAGCTGTGAGATAACTATAGCCTATGTTATAGGTGACTGCAATCATATGATTATTAGCAAAAGAGAACAGAAGAGTAGGCTGTGCTGATGTGTGGCCATCCAAATGCATTTGAAATATCAGGAAGAAAGGGATTTCTGCCTCCAACTTAAATGTAGTTCCTTCAGTAGGATGAAACTGCCAGGTTACCTAGAGTTAGGCTTTTACAAGTATGGCTTTGATATAATAGTGTGACTCATTCATTTTGCAGGCCATAATGTTGCTGATTCCAGCTTTCTTGTTAATTGGGTGGGCTGCAAATGTGACCATGCTGAGTGTTGGACTGTTGCTGTACTCTTTTGGTGAGCTATTCAAAAAGCACTGAAGTATAAATAAGTAAATACATTTTCTTCATAGATTTAATCACTCCATTTAAGAGGATCTGCTTTAATTTCGAACAGTAAGTAACAGGTTGACTTCTCTTTTTATAAAATCTGGGAGAAACAGTATCTGTTCTTTTTCCTGATGCTGTTTGTATCCCAGGAGGTTGCCATGGTGATACTTGGAAGCATCACCAGTGCTCATGGTGGAATTCTTGAGCCTTTTTTTTTCCTAACTAAATAGCCCAGCTTGGAAAAAAATGGAAAAACATTTCCTTACACTGCTATAGTGCCTGCATTATTTCTTAGACAGTAGGCTGAAGAGAGCTGCATGATCTGAAGGTGAAGGCTGGAGCGCATGTTCAGGCTGGGCAGGAGTTGAGGGTACGCAAGCATTGTTGGGTACTGATGGCACAGCGCCCTGCTAGCCAGACACTCTTCTGCCTTCTGGCATTGTCTGCTCCAAGCTTGAGGGGAGGGCAAAACTCTAGTTATTATTTTTGAAGAGTGTAGATAGTTTTCAGACATGCATAGATGTTTAGAATAAATAATCTGTCAATTTAAGCCCTTATTCAGGGAAGCAATTATGAATGGGGTTGGATCCATCTATGATGGGGACAAGGGGGAGTACTGAAGTACCTGAAGAGTTTTCAGATACTTCCAGTACTTCTAACTATTGTTAAGAAGCTCCAAATGAAGCTAATGACCAAAGCAGGTGACTTCACTTCTGGGCATTAAGTTTTGATTTAGCAGTAAATCATAAAATAACCATAAAATGCAACTATTTAGTAGCTTGCTTCTCTAGGGCCAGATATGTTTGACAAGTTTCATCATCTCTATCTTGTCTGTGGATTAGCTTCCTTCTGAAAGCCCACTCAAGTGATGAGCCTGGGGGCTGCATTTTGTCTACTTGTGCGCTTCAAAGTTCGCAACCTTGTCGTCCTAGGCTCCGTATCTGGGCGGAAGCCACCAGCCCTTCCCTAGGAGGCTTTTTCCCTCTCGCCCCAGGGTTAGGGTGTCTGCAGTTAAGGCAACATGTCCATCGTTCCTACTCTCCAGTTGTCTCTTCCTTCTTAGAAGAGATTATGCTTTGTATGCTTAAAGCACTTCCTTCTTGGCAAAGAGGTCCCTATTACAGTAAGAGGGCAGTTATTGTTGACAGCTCTTGGCCTTTTGTATTAAAAACTTTTGTAACCTCTTCTTACTGGACTTTTCTCTCTCAGGAAATGAGAGAGTTAGTTACCCACGAGTACCTAAAGCCGTACGCTGCGGGGACATGCTGATCCTGTAGCCACAGTCTGTTTGAAGTGTGGAAGAGCCGCTTTCCCTCTACCACCTGATAAGACCCACAGCAATCTGGAAAACTACCAGTTAGTGGATCAGACTGTAATTCCGACCTACCCGCCCCTTTCCCATGGGCTCACAGAATGAGAGGCTAATGTGAAACATCTGCTCAGAGCATTCATGGCTCTGTGCTCTTTGTGCAGGTTGGCTTTGAGGGGATGTTTTCATTATTGGACTGGATTAAACCTTATGATTCATTGTTGATACAATGCCCTAGAGCTCAGCATATTTCTCTGCAGTAGTAACTAGTTTGGTCTGCGTGCTTTTCAGTATTGCTGTCGTAACTGTTTCGAGCTTTCTGCTGTTCATTGACGGTCTCTTTTCTGGACTTTTCCAGCTGCTGCCATTGTTATCCCGTGTTTGTCAGCAGTGGTGTCAGGCTATGGTGAGTGGCTCATTTCTTCTTTTGAGGGGCAGTGCTTGGTTTCGTTCTATTGACTTGGTTCAAATACAGAACTGAACTCCAAGAAATTTAGTAACGCATCAACAGGAACTACTGTGACTTAGGCCTACCTCAGAGCTGAAGGACGTGCCAGTGACTGTGGCCTATCTGCCCCTTCAGGTGCCTTGACAAGGAAGGCAGAAACTGTTAAAGCACAACGAACAGTTACTCCACTTGTGCGTGGTTGGTGATGTAACTCTGAAGTGTTAAGTGTGGTCTGCAGGAGTAAGACTAAAAGCCTAGAAAAAAGCCCTTCTGGGAACTTGTGCCTTGTTCCTTTTTTAGTATAGGCAGTGACTAGCAAGCATAGTTACCTCAGAATGTGTTGTGCTGTGATGTGGGGAGAGGGATCACTGGGCAGGAATGAAAGCTGTGTCATGCTGGAGGTGCTATGGCCTTAAGAAGTCCTACGGCCTATGTACTCGCTTCACAGAGGGGAAGTGAGATGGGACTCCTGGGGGTGAGAAGACAGTATCCCAAACCTGGGCAATCCAGGAGCATCCCACAAGGAAGAATAGGAAAAAGCAAAACTAATAATAGTACTTGTTTCTGAAAATTGTCACCATTTCATAACATGCTATCAGATCAAACAGCATCAGTTTGACAAACAATCATCTGTTGATAATGAATGTCAGTATCATGCTTCAGTTTTCTACTGTGTGACTTGGCTTGATGAAGAAACCTGAAGCAATTTTTTTTTTTTTTAATCATTAAATGGATTATGACCAGTGGGCAAGGAATTAATGTCCTGAGCAAAGGCCACCAGCAACCCTGGGCAGGGAGGGGGCCTGGTTTCCCTAAAGGCGACAGTAGCTGTCTCTGCCAGCAATGCGCTGAGCCCTGAGAGCAGAAACGCAGTTGTGGCACTGGCTGTTAGCTAAACTTGTAAAGTGCGCGGTGCCATCTGGAAGGGACAGGGCCTTAGCTGTGGTCCATGATCAAGGTTACCAGCACTGCAATACTGACTGAAGGGTTAAAAAAAAAATAAGGCTCTTTCTTACTACTGAAGTGATTTTTACTTACTCTTATATAACTTGCTTTTGCATTTTTAACTATGGGTTGGTTTATTTATTTGTATTTTTTTCTGTGGACTCTGCTTTTGTATCATCTCTTGTGCACTTGAACCTTCTCAGCCAATCTGTAAAACTACTTTAAAATCTGGGGATGGAAGCACAGCTCTTGTGTAGCATGCAGAGCTTTTTTTTTGTTGTTGTTGCTGTTTCTTTGTTTGTTTTTGTTCTGTTTGGGGGTGTTTCTTGTGCTGTGCTGCAACAGGCTGCGGGTAGACAGGTGCTCATGACAAGTCCTGGCATTTTCTCAGTGAAGCAAAAACATGTTTACCTTGATGGAAGGGAGACAGCGTAACCTGAGCAGTGACTGGTAAATAGGAAGGAAGGGGGGATGCCTGCAGGAAACAACCCCAAAAGCACACCAAGGCTGCAAGAGCTATTGCAGTCCCCTTCCTGTCAGGCCCTGTTCCCAGAACAGCCTCAGTAATGGTTCTCTGCTCACACAGGTGCTGCCAGCCAGAAGGGACGAGTCATGGGTATTCTGAGGAGCCTGGGTGCCCTTGCCAGGGCCCTGGGACCTGTCCTGTCAGCCACAGGTGAGTGAGCCCTGGTGGGGCGCCCATGGCCCGGGGGTGTTCGGAGGAAACCGGGACAGGAAACGCAGCGTGTGTTTTAGAGCCATAAATCTGTCTGTGGTAGGCACCCTTGAGAGCTGCACAGAAAGGGCAACAAAAAGCCTCACTAATAAATAAATGAAAACAAGTACAAGCAGAGAGCAATTACACAGGAAGTTTTGCCTGACTTGATCGTTTTCCAGCAAGAGATCATACTGACCCAGCCCAGCATGCTGCTGTGCAGGTGGAGGAGCCCCGTGGGTGAGGACTTGATCCCCTGCCAGGGCTGCTCTCAACAAGCAAGAGTGGGTGAAACCAGGTCTCCTTTGCACCAGTGATAAACTAGTACTTGGTTCCCCACAGCTCTTGAAGCTGCACAGGAGATGATACAAATTAAGCAGGGACAACCCCTAATGTGCATTTATTTAAATGAGCAATGCCTTAAAAAGACCATTTCTTCTATGTCAGACGTATTCCCCCCCTCCCCCTCCCCCACCCCAGGCGGTACTTAGGCTGCGGGAGCTCAGGGTGGTTATTGTGCAGTGCAATATCCGGATTGAGGTTGTCTGAGCTCTCTGGCTTAGTGCAGGTACAGGCTTGTACTAGGTCCAGCCACTTCAGGACAAACCTCTCCCCCAAAGAGCGAGCATAACCTAAAGGGACAGAACGGTGAGGGGAAGCAGCTGCAGAGTGGTTCAGCGCTTTAACTCTGAGCTAGTGTATAGCTGTGAGCAAAGCCAGACCCTGTTTCCTGACTGATCCTGCTGGTGCAAATGCCCTGTACCTCAGCTAGCACTCCCATAAACAGGCCTTTTGAAAGGAAAAAAGAAAAGAAAAAAAGAAAGAAAAAAAAAAGAGAGTGCTAAGACAAAATGCGTGTTTTACTGCTAAACCACACTGGTGTGCAGCACCTGCACTACACTTTCCTGCCCACCAAGGCATTCCATTCTGCATCTTTAAAATGAAGAGACAGATACCAACCGTGAGCCCTCCATGAGATGCAGGGAGCTTTCACCTGGAGCAGCCAAGCAGGAAGGTGGTAGAAGCAAAGAATTTAAGTTGCCTAGTGGTTAAAGCTGAATGAATCTTGCGAACAAGAACTGTCCCCCTTGCTATACTGGCAAGAAAGAAAATATCTTATTTAAAAACAACCATTTTTAACATGCTGCTTCCTTGGAAGCAAATTGACTGTAGAACAGTGCCTGTTTATGATGACTTGCATGCAAGCAAGGAATTACAGGGGCAGACGATTCAGTAGTTTCTGGCACCACTATTCTTATTTGTACCAGTAAGTTGGTGAAAATGGTAGCTTTGAATGCCTGTCTAAATGCATGCAAGGACTAGAGGAGTGTTGAGTAACTAAATCTTGTTTCCTTTTCAGTTTATTGGCTGGCTGGGGCAGAGATTTGCTTCACCATCTGCAGTGCTTTCTTCCTGGTCCCTTTCATTTTGCTTGGTTCTGTAAAACAGCAGACAAAGGAGGAGTAAAGGGATGGCAAATAGTTACAGAACAGTTTCCAGTGACCTCTACAAGACTTGCCGCTTGCCCCTTGACTCCGCTAATCGAGTTGGAATGAGACTTTTGATCTTCTGGAAGGCCATATTCAATGGCCAGTTTGGGAACAAGAAGAAAAGTAAAGTATGCGCCAGCTGAGTAACACATCATACAAGGCTGGGCAAGCTGCGACTGGTGTTACAGCACCACTGCTGCACTACATACCCCAGTTACAAAAACCTATGAACCGCAAGGGCTTCAGCTGCTGCTTCAAACCAGTATCTGCGGCATACAGTTCTTGCCTTTGCTCTCAGTCTGTTGTTATCAAGAGCTAGACCAAAAGCACGGCCCAAGCCCCTGTGCAGAGGGCCATCTTGTCTGTTTTAACTAGCAGAGAACAAGTACACCAGAACACTCTAAAACTGAAGGGAAGTTTCTGTAGAGGGGTCACAAGATTTGCACAAACTGTAAGTGGAGTAAAGGGTTTAATCAACTGCCTTAAAACATGACAATCAAAACCAAAAGACTACAGGCTTCCTGAGCCGACTGATGCTCTGTCACAGGTAGACTGTGTTTAATATACAAATAAACTGAGAGACGTTTTACACTCCTAATACTATACAGTATTTTCTTGATGCCAAAGTACTATTCTTTTTTGCATTACAAATAAACAGTTAGCATACAGTGGCCTACTCAGTTAACTGCAGTTAAGCTAATACGTCCGTGTAAAAGGATGACTCCATTTTGGAGCTGGAGCTCAACATTAGGTGCCAAAAGCCTCCTACAAGGAGTAACACAGTGCTGCGTCCCGGCACGGTTTCAGAGGGTTTCTCAGCAACAGCAGCAAGCTGGGAGGGGGGAGGGAGCCCAGTGTGGTGGTGACTGCTCACACCTTCAGCTAAAGCTCAAATGCTTCTGCTTTCCCATGGCTGCGCTCTGCCTATTGCTTGGGTGGGATGCTCCAGGAAGAAAGTGCAACACTGACCAGTTTATTTTACTTGTTTAGCAAGACAATGTGGAATTAATTATTAATCAACCAATACATTAATGGGTCATTAAAAGAAAATAGAGCTAATTCAACGTTCAGGGCTATACCTGTAGAATAAAACTGTACACGAGCTCTGAAAGCAGAGGAGGAAAAAAACCCTTTTTTAAAGAGTTTTATTTGTGAGTAGAACTTAATGATACAAGAAAGAAAAATACAGGACTTTATTTTGCCCCAAAGTGTGTAACCATACCATACATAACTACATTTTTAATTCCTTGTATTACAATATGAAAGAACAAACTACAAAATTAGAAATTAAAAATCATTGCATATGTGATCAAGATAAATGGAAGGATTCCATTAATGAACTGAAACATATAGCAATTAGTAATTTAATTACGACCCTGGCAATAAAACACAATTTAGCAAAATAAGTATTGTATGCTTCCTAGTGTACAGAGGACATACAAGGTTAAAATACAAGCTCAAAGCCATTAGTGCCATGCAGTCCTTGCTAAACATTACTGTTTAGGGGTCTCTCTTACACAGTGGTTTAACTGCTGCTTCTAGTTCCACCCTACCTCTCCCCACTCCAAACCAGGCGAGGGTCTCACGGTATTAATTACCACTGCTGAACCTCTTTTCTCCTTTGAAGCCCAACAGCTCTAACTGTCATTTCAGCTCTTTCCCCTTCACTGTCTGAGACCAGTCCAGGGCATCACCACGCCTGAGGCCTAATGTAGGCCTTCCCGATCCAGCCAACTGCTGAACCCTCCTGTTACTTGATGCTTTCCACCGCATGAGTTGTAAGGCATTAGTTTTCTGCTGTTTTACCAATTGCAATGTTTACTATTGTCCTAAAAGGTTACATCCATAGTCTGTTTTGTTATAGACACTTACTGTGAGTCAAAGGTGTTTCCCTCCCCCATACAGGAGTTTTTAAATGTTTTCTGCTGTTACAACCAGAAATGTGTGATACTTGAAATCTGAAATGACAAACAGCTTTCTCCACCTTTGGCTGAGATGAGTTACTTACGGTTTTTGGAGAATTCTGGCAGGTTTTAACCTATCTGATCTTGAAATTATTTTTATGATTAGACAAAATTACTTTTATGATAGACAAAAGCATGGCAATAACTGGAAAAAGGACAAATCAGTGGTGAAAGCGATTTTCTTTACCATGCTACATATTAAACACACACTTATAGCAAACTCTGGAAATGCATCTTTAAGTTTAGTTGGGATTTTAGTACTTCACTGCTAGCAACAAAATCAAGAAATACCAGTTTTTGTAAATGAAAATAGTTCAATTAAAAAAAGTGTTAAATACTCAGCATAATGCATTTAAACTTTTACCATAGGCAGGAATAAACACAAAAGGCTGCAAATAAGGTTTTTACGCAACAGGTTTGTGTATGTACCCAAGGGTACATGAAAAGGGTAAAACCCATGCTAAGGCCCTAAGGCAACTGCCCGTGCTTTACCTCATCAACTGAAAAACTTCTGAAATACTTTAATACAGTTACTTTTTAGCCTAACCACCAAATTAACCCGTGACTGATTTTTAGGGAGGCAAGGTCATAAGACCAATTTCCCTTAAACTGCATTTACTAGAGAGAAAAAAAAAAGGAGGGGGGGGTCTTTCAATGCACAATATGAGCAGAACACACCATCGCTATCAGTCCTCCTGGACAAAGTTAATTTCAAGTGCCAGCTATAACAAAATAAAACAAAGTGAAAAAACACTTTCATTTTGTTACAATAGTCAGAAAGGAGGGGAAAGAGAGGAAGGTAGAGTATGGATAGTCTCAAAGCTTTACTATAACATGATCCATAAGCACAAGATTGCAGCAGCTTACATCTCAGTTCAAGAATACACTCCCTGAAAACACCATTGCAGAAGCCTCCTCTCTGAAATTTAATATTTAAAAAGAAATCGTGACTGCCAGAACATTGAAAAAGAACACTTCTAGTGGTAAGCAATTTGTGTTATATTTTCAATTGTGAAAAATATTTTTATTCTTACCTAAAGTAGTGTGGGCTTTAAATTAAAAACAGTGATCCAATGCCTTCTACGTGGAAGTCATTTGCATTTGTTTACAAACTGGGGATCAGGTCAGTGGTAGCTGCTGAAAACACAGGGTTAGCACCTTTTTGCACATCGATTTCTGGTTATAATCTTAAACAATCAAGCTATAACTTGAGGGGCTGGTTGGATTACTTGCTGCATTCATTCACATAGTAAGACAAAACACTCAGTACAATCTGGTACATTCTAGTGGTTAATGAATTTTAAAACATGACAGTGTTTCTGCAGTGTGTTTAGCCTTTAGGAGTCACTCTTCTTCTTGTTCTTCTTCAGGAAGGAAGGAGTGCGAAACTTCTTTTTCTTTTTCGATGGGGACTTTCCTGGAGATTCGTCACTACCTGCATCAGCTGCTGTCCCTTCCTCAGCTGTTGGTGTTACTGGCTCTTCGGTGGGTTGAGACAGGGGCTCTTTGTTTTCCACTGCAGGTGATTCACTTTGGCTTTTGGGCAGATCTTCATCACATCTCCCTTCCTCCTTTCCCACGGGAGGGAAGCCGAGTGCTTCTGAAGGCTCATCAGGGGTGAGATCTGGGAGGGTTTGCTTGAAAGTTGCAGCATCACTGTCATCTCTGTAAGACTGGTCCGGCTGTGTCTCTAATGGACGGACAGACAATGACAGAGTCAGTTTAGGTACGTGTCCCTGGAACAAAGGGAGCGAAGCAAGTTGGTGGCGAGTGCTCTGTACAAAAAACCCCTAATATATTTACTTTGCATAAAGCCTTTGGAATAGCTCTATTCTCCGCTCGCTTTGGGCACAGAGATATACAGGATAAACAGGATATTCCAAAGTTTTGTTTTTAAGCTTCATACCACAGAACACACAAAGTTGAATTTCCTCATGTGGGTGTAAACCAATGGTTAGCCTTCTCTCATGTTTTAGCTGTAACATTTGCAAGTAACATGAGATTTTAGCATAGTAAGGAATTAAACTTAATTTTTTCTAGCAGTGAAGAGAATGTCAAGAAATTCAGTGGGTTTTTTTCTAAACTTGGTGGGTGAAACTAACTGTTGGTTTGTAGTGATCTGAGATACGGAAATCCATTAATTTCCAGGCTGTTGGCCTGCCAATTTTAATTGAAATATTTAGGTTCATTATGTTCTTCATGAGATCCAACAGATGCAGCTTCAGAATATGATTTCCTATCACAAAGGCTTCACTTTGTTTTGCAAGATACATGAGAATATAATATGGATTTGTGTAAGTAAAATCTATGTTGTTTACTACACAGAATGAGCTCAGCAAGTTATGCAATAAGGTTTATTTTCTTCTTTTGTTTGTTTGTTTGTTTGGTTTTTTTAATACATGCTATGTCCAGCACCAACACTTACCCTGTATAAGAAGGGTCACTGAGGCAAAGAAATCTTGCAAAAGCTTTATGCCCAGAGGTGAATTTTACCACTATTCTCTAAATTATAGCACTTTCCTCATTCACCACTAAACTTTAGAGATGTTCTGTTTAAAGCTCTTCTGTGTGCGTATGTATTCAACGAGCACTTTAAAAAAATTCCTTTTCATCACTGCACTGAACTTAGAAATACCCCATTAGCTGTGTCAAATACGTCTCTGTTGCTGTTATAAAAGGAGGAATCTAGAACAAAATCCAGGCCATATTCATTTGTAAGGCACAAAGGAGAGGCAACAACTTTTTCTTTTAAAAGTAGTTAAAAACTTGTTACAGCAACTTGGGGAGCATTTATGTCAACTTCAAGAACACTGAAGATTTCACAAGAATTTACAGAAAATGATATATTCCCACTTCTTCCTATGGAAAAGACACTTAGCATCCTTGTAAATTCTGCTGGATGGGATTAATAATCATCTAATATATTTTACAGGACTGTTCTGTGAATAGCTGCTAGGCAGCATATTTTGCTTGGAGCACCATGAATTTCTGGTATGTTAAATAAGCAGAACACACTAGTATCAGTGCCAAACGCTCAGAATGCACAAGTTAGAAGTTTAAAAGTTATAATGCAGACAGAATTAGAAAGGAGAAGAGAATGCAATCAGGTACACGATGATCTGTCTCCAGAAGCTCTAGTTTAACCTGTGTGTGTATGCAGCACACAGATGCATGCGTGCAGGTTGTAAGAAGTGCCGCCTACAATTCTTCACTGCCTTTTAAGTTTTGTTTCTTCAGGAATTAACTGAAAGCATTAACTGCTGTGATGTTTAAGAACAGGCACCATATTTGTTTATCAGTTATGATTTTTTTTCTTCTTTTAAACAGTTTAAAAGGGGGGTGTTGACAATTCTTAAAATTACAGAATAGGAAACTACTGGAATTTAAATAGCATTTGCCAGCTGTCCTAAGCATTACATAAATATAAAATTTTTTATAACTCATTTATCCAGAACAGCTATCCTTCCCAGTTTGTAAAATAACCATCACCTTTACTAAACAGATTAACATTAACCTGGAATGAAACAAACAGCTTATTTAGCTCACTATAGGTAACATTCCACCAGAATTGGGGAGCTCTGCAAATTCTACATTAGATAGAGAAAAACATACAATATAGAAAAGGTTTACTATTCTCTTGATGGATTTCAGTAACCTAGGCAGGAAGGTTTCAAAATGTATCTCGCTGCAAAACCTCTGTGTAATTTAAGAACTCAACAACCTCAAAATTTCAGAAGTTTTTGGTACAATAAATATACCTCCATCCAGGCTTTCCCTTTATATACATCCACTGTGGCATAAGAGTTCTGAAAATATCATTGATGCTTTAATTTAAAATTCATATTATTTATGAAAACAATTTTTTTCTTTCCCAACACAGACACACACACACAAGCTATAGTATAACTGAGTTAACACAAAACACTTTCCTGATTTCAGCTACACTAAAATAGCAAAAATTTCAGAGGTGACTCTATACAGAGAACACCATCATTCAACAGAATTCCTGCCAGTAAAAGCTGTCATGGCATTAACTCCCAGTTACTCTAGTGTATAAAAATAAACTTCGTATGTTTGTCCCGAAACACTTATACAACTAGACGAGCTCGGAGAACACAATTCTCTGATTTTAATAGAATTTAAAAACTTATTAGTAATGTCACAGTTGTCTAGGACAGTTTTGACTTTTGTATCCAAGATGAATACAAAACACTGACTTTTGGACAGAACAGAACACAAAAACGGAGAGAGCCAAACAGACTTACTACTTAAGAGTATAATCTGATGCAGCCCTGCAGATCTAGCTGAAGCAGCTGTAGAAGTTCCTGCCACCAACTACTTACTATTATTCCTCAGTTGAAATTTGAATTCCCCTACAGCTGACATATGCATAACGCATCACCTGAGTAGTTCCATCCCCACTTCTGTGCAGAAGTCGGCTGGGTTAGTTTAAAACACCAGCGGTAACACTTTTGCACTGAAACAGATTAGGAACTCTAACATTTATTTATAAAGTCTAAGTTGTGCAGGCAGCAGCAAACTGTTGGAGCAGAAACTCCCGAAACTGCTTTAGCTGTGTCTGAAAGACAACTCCAGACTATTCCTTTTTAAACTATGAGGAGTCAGAGACACAAATATGGGGACACACAATGTCACTTTCACAGACTTTTTCAAAAGAAAAGTGCATTTTAATGTAATTAGCTATGACTAACTAAAGTTTCAGGAAATAGACAACTAAAGAAATCAGTGTCTCAACTGAAAAGAGCCTGCTTTTTCAATGCAAACCAAAAACCAAAGCAAAATTACTTAGTAAAAAAAAATGCAAGAGCGAAGCAAAGCACATAAGCAGGTCAGAGTATGGAATGATACTTACTATGGTAACAGGTACTCTTTAGCATATCCATCTCCTGTTTGTAACGCAGCCACAAGAAGAAAAAAGCACAAGTAGAGAATCTATGCATTCATCACAGCCATTGTGTTAAATTAAAAGAATGGTTGCAACCATTCTTATAGAAAACAGAATGAGATGAAGTAGTGAACAGACAACTTTAACAGACAAGTGATATATCCAATGTACAAGGTAAGAGAAACAAGACAAAAATTAGATTACACCTGTTCAAGATTTTTTGTTTGTTTGTTTTTGTTCTGAGGCAATTACAGACTTTCCCAGCTCTCCTCTTATTTTAGGTAGAATTACTACATAAGGTTAGTGACTAATAAAGCTAAGATTCAAATTGAGTTGGAAAAATATTTACTGAGGTGTAATCCAAGTACAATAATGCTTAAGAAATGTGCAGTCAGCAAAGGAGATTTTACAAAACTATCTAATTTATGTCTGGTTCATCATCAGACTTTATTTCATTTCATAAGAGCAATTCTCTCTTGCAGAAAACGCACAAAGGGGTATTCAGCTGAGAAAGACCAAGATACGACAAGGCAATTCGGAAGTGGTGATAATTGGTCTTTATGTTAATGCACACTTCTTTATTATTGTAAACATAACTCCTGTTAAAAATATAGAAGTAAAACACAAGAAATATATTACCTTATTAGACACTAGTTTGTATATTTTCATGTGTCAGTCGCTAATGATGCAGTTACTGGTTTCCCCGGGCCCCCAGATGAAAACAACATACCTTCCTCTACTTTAATCGGTGTACTGGGGGGAGTGCGAGCTGAGCTGTGATCAGGGGGACTTCTCTCTTTCTGTTGTCTGCCATCTTCTGAAGGTTCTGCAAATGTAGAACAACGGGAGTGAAAAAAAAAATTCAGCATGGGTTAAGACAAGTGTCATTCTCAGCCACCCCCCAGCCCCCATAAATACATTTTTCTGAATCAGAATTCTGCTAGGATATTCAATAATACCAAAACAAGCAAAAGAAAAAATAAGTGATAGTTTGACTTTAACAGTTTTGTTAATATTGAAGTTTGGCTTTGTTTTTGTGTGTTCTATCATACGCCCCACCACAACCATGCAAGGGCCAAATAACATGACTGTTTATGAACTATACAGCAGACAGTTTGAGAACCTGTTAGAAAAAAAAAAAATAAAGGAAATATAAACAAATATATGGTCAAAAATGCTATCAGACTTGCACAAAACAATGTTCTTTTGCTTGCTTTGAATTGTTTGCTTAATCTCAGAGTAAATAAAATTGCATCCTAAAAGAGAAGAATGAAAGACTGCATAGATAATCAGAAAAACATGCAATAATTAAATGATTCAAAACAGATTTTGCAGTGGTTTGCACATTTATTATTAGTAAGAAGGGTCTCCCTCACTTCCAGGTTAACAGCCCTATAGCCAGAAGAAAACATTAACAGAGTACACCTTGTATCAGGAACAATACTAAAACATTGTTCCATACAGTTCACCTGAACAATTAAAACATGAAACCAGTCCCACAGATAACAGAGTCAACTGACAGAATCTCCAAATGGCGTAGATAAAGATTTTGTTCCTTAGATTGCAAGCACAACTATACCATATTCATAATACCTGAGGCCTCAGCCAAAAGATCAGGATTAGACCTTAGTGCTTTGATCACTGCAGTATGAAATTCCTTATGAGATGACTTCTGCACATCTGGCTCTTCTTGGTTAAGATGTGTGGTGACTTGCTGCGTGGTCTGACAAGAAACCCATGCAGCAGCAAACTGAGCGTTATCTAAAGATTTAGGTAATGATGATACTTCACGATCCTGCACAGTCTTCATATCTGCTCCTTGAAAGGTTTTAGATCTGCCTTTCAAATCCAGAGATTTTTTATCTGAAGTATTTTGCTCACTGATGTTCTGATTTCTAAGCAAAGTACTCTGTTCCCCAGATGGTGTCTGTCTCAGTAACACAGTTTCTCCATATTTTGAAATCTTATCTAAGAAGGATGTAGCAATGTTACTGAGAGAATAACAGTATGCAGTAATACAGGCAAAACAGCACAGCATCCCAGTCCCCCAAACAGTCCAGTACTTGTGAAACTGAAGATTCATGATCTGCAATGACTCCTACGCTCCTACAAAAGCTGAAGTAGGGAGCAAACACTGCAAGACAGTTCCTGCATCATTCAGATTCAAACCATAACCAATTAGTGGAAATGGCGTAAGTATAATCCCATAAAGCTTAAAAATAAGTAAAACAGGGTAACTATTTCAGATGTAGTAATGATCTCTTTTTACAGCATGACTCAGAATTTTATTATTGTTTAGAAAGTCTGTGTTTCTGGGGAGTCCTCAAGATGTGCTATCTCCAATCTCCAGCAATCAAGTTTTATTCTGCATCTTCCCAATTTGGATTTCTCAGGTCTACAAAATTCCAGCAATTTAGAAAACTGCAGTTTTGCTGCAAAAAAAACCAACATCATTCTCTCACCTTAGACTATCTCCAGTGCTAAGGGAAGCAAAGCAGAACAACCTGCAGTACTTTACAGTACCTGAAAATTTCAATGAGTAAAGTTTCAAGAGTTCCAGAACTTAGCAGCAGCAATAACTGGCCATATTAAACACCTCTTTTAGCTACTAGGAAAATTTTTCAAATAAAATCTACACAGAATACCCCGTAACACTTAAATTGCACTTTCTATGACCAGTATGCTTTCTAAGTTCATAATTTACACTGGAAAAAAATGAAATATAGAAACTGAGTAACTTTTCCATGACCTCAACAGGTAGCCCACAATCCAAATTAGTAATAAATGCTGCTTTGCTATATCCAATTACAGAAAAGAACACAGAGATAAACTAACCTTCTGGCCCCTTCTGCTTTCTTTCTACCTCTTTGCGATACTCCTCCAGTTCTCGATCAGTGAGTTTATTGAAGGGATTTGGTCCGGTTGTGCTCACTATGACTCTTGGTTGATATTCTTTCTCAATTATCGCCTTTGATGCAGTCACCAGTTCTCCCTGACAAAATACAATTAAGATACATCTGCAATCCAGTAGTAACTTGCAGAACCCTGTGAAGTGCAGAAGTTACAAAGCAGCCAAAAACAAAACAAAAGATAATTTGAAAAAAAATGCTGTATTTATTTTCTTTTAGGTTTAAAGAATAAAATTCTCTATTTCAGGATAAAAAAATTAGTTTACGACAGGTTAATATTAAGGAGAAAGTAGGTCTCATCAATTACTCTCACAGAGACATCAGTGTTTTCACTAGGCAATATCCACCATTAAGCAGCAAATCAAACAGCAGCCAAACAGTTTAGGTAAGTTGTATCTGAAGTTACAGAAGTATCGAGTTTCTTTTACTCCCCAGGAGAGAAACAGGATACTGGGCCCAATTGCACAGCAACGTGAGCATGGGATTTCTGTAGAAATTAACAGAACTGGCAGCTAATGCTCACAGGTCAAAAAAAATTTGAATACGGGAAAAGCCATTTCTGGTAGCTTTTATATAACATTTAACAGATGTTACCGTAAAAGCCATCTTGTATGTATTCTGTGTACACCAGATCAACAGTTTATTATAAGTTATTTTTAAGGGATTAAGGTTAACATAATCTTATTATGAGTTAGCATGTTTATTTCTATAGTATTTGTCACAAACTAGATAAAAATTTACACAAATATAGCATTAGCAATTCCAAATACAAGAAGTCCCAAGGGACAAAACCAGCTGCATCAGAGATTCTCTCTCCAATAGTAAGTCATTTTAGTTTTTCTTCTCTAAGTGTACAGTGAAGACCAAAGCCACTGGTTTCACATCACCTCAGATGCAAAGGATTAGTTGACTGAATAGCTGATGCATCTTTCAGGTGACTTGTCTAAGAATCTGTCTTCTCATCTGATATGCCGGACACTACTGACCTAAGTTTGAAAATGACTGATGTGTCACTGTGACTCCGAATTGTCTTCGCTCTCAAGGAGGTCACTGAATTTCACTACCAAAGTAATACGGGATACTGATCAGCCTAAATTACTTTCACATTTGTACCAATATTTTAAAGAAATCATCAAAACGTTAAGAGTTTAAGACCAAGCAGAACAGCAAAGATGGACAAGCAAGAGATCTTCACTAGAGACGTCAAAATGAAACAAGACCAAGCGTCGTTTCCGATGGGAAGAGCTGCTTAGGACAAAAGGTCAACGCCAGAAAGGTGCCGGACAAGAATGTCTGGGTGGAACGAGGCAAAGAGCAGTTAGGTATTTCTTAAGGCCTCACAAGAGGTCTCCAGCAATCTGCAGTGGTATGGAGAAACCCAGGGAGATAAGAACAGCTGCTTGCTACAATCTATGCTTCTATTTAGGAAGCTAACGTCAGCCAGAGGCACTGAAGAACAAGCAGCATTACCACACCTCCCCACTGTAAGATCCTGAAAAGAAACATTCAGAAAAATGTAACATTATAAATTGTCTCTGCTTCTCCCTAAAATAAGAGGAACTCTCATCTTAGATGCAGAATGTCAGTAAATGTCAAAAGCCTGTTCTTAACTATTTCCACAAAGCACCAGCTGTCTTAACACTAAAAAACCTCAAGTTTGATAGTTACAGCTTTTCTTACAGTATCATACATTAAAAGAAGCCAGAAAACATCAGCCTTTACATCAATTATATTTGTTTTTGTAAACAAATGTACTCCCCTCCCCCAAAAAACCTGTCTTTAACGATGACAGAAATTGGTACCCATTGCAATTTCAGACGTCTCTATTTCAGCCTACCCTCCAAAGTAAATAGGCAGTCTTCAGCCGAAACAGCAGCAGCAAGTAACAGGGACTTACCAAGCACACAGGAAAATATACAGACAAAGTATTCCAGGGTTATAAAAATCATCAGAGAAGGAACAAAACATACAACGCACATTGGTGTCCCTCAAATGTTTAGGAGTCTTGGAAACTTGTTTGCGAGATGAATTCAAGATGACTGGGTAAAACAACTTTCACATGAAATCAAATTTTACTGAACGCCTATGCAGTGGTAGCAACAAACAGCAAAGCCCACGCCCCGTGGCAAGATGACTCGTACGTTGGCACTGTGAGTGCTTTTTTCTTAAGAGAACACCTTGGTTAACTACCGGGAAGTAAAAGCAGCGTTTCAAGTTTATCACTTAAGAAATTCTAATGTGAAAGATCAGAAAATAACACAAAAGAACCTGAAAAGTTGAATATGAAATCAAGATTCAACAGCTGGGGGGGGGGGAATATATATATATATATATATATGTGTGTGTGTATATATACACACACACACAAATGAATGTACTAATGCACAGAATTTTAAACCAGTTTTTAAACCAAAATTTATACCAGTTGAGTATCTTTGACTCAAGAGAAATAATGTCAAGAAAGATCACAGGCAACAACAGAAGGCAGATTGTATACGACAAATAAAAACACTTGTGCTTCCAGACTGTAAAAGCAAAAGAATTACATGACAGTCAAGAAAGGCAAACTTCTGATTTGGTAAAGCTGCTTCCAAAATAACATATCCAGTTTTGGACAGTATCAGTAACATGGAAGCAGTTCAAAGACTACCAATGAAAAATTATGATGGTAGGGGGACAAATTCTGAGGGGAAAATAATAATAAAAAAAATTATGCAACATGATTATTCTAAATTATATGAAACCAGATTTTATATATATGTACATATGTTACTTAACAGAACAGGCCACAGAGCAGCCTTCACAGAATTTTAATAAAAATATACACCAGAAAACAGAGCAGCATGGAACAGAAGGAAAGGGAATATAAAGGACAGGACGTATTTTAGATCATTAAGCTTAAGACTAAAATACACAGATTTTGTGGAGTTATCAAACCAGCCATGCAGCCTGGGGATTCCTATGAATGACAAAGAGAAAAACTGCAGAGGAAAATGGGCCTGGAGTTGCTTTCAGCGTTCGAGAGCCCATGGAGAGGGAATAAATTCCCCCAGAACAGACTGGCACTTGGTCCATCAAACAGCGCAGCACGGCATAACATGCAGAAAGCGAACGCAGGAGCGATTTCAGCTGGACCGTGACGACTCCAGAATCATTTAGAGGATTTACTAGAGGTCTGACTGCCTGCGTAAACGCTTGAACAGCAACAGTATTTTCTCCACCGTAAGAGACAGTGGATGAACTGTTATCTATAAACTGAACGCACTTCCGCTCCTGAGAAGTTTACAGCAGCTCGCTCTCCCAGAAAGACTGAAACAACGGGAAGGTCAGTTATGTCTAACGATGGACGTTCATACTAAACTTGGGCTTTCACGTATCCTGCATGAAAATTCTAGACGATCAAGTCATTTTGCAACTTTTCAGCCGCATCTTACTTTCAAAGAAAAGCTAGGAAATGCAAGGTGACCAGCACTGAACAGGCAGGTACTTCTTCACCTTATTCTCAGGAGCCGGGATGAGCAAAACTGGCACCTTATACATGCCAATGTTTCCATTAATCAAACTGTATATCCATAGTAACTGATTAACCTTGAAGTTAACAATCAGTCTTAATACTATCTGACATTAATGTAGGGCCTTTATCCAAAAAAAAGGCCAAGATCCTTACAGCACTTTTTAATGGAATTACTATTAAAATGCAGTGCCAGCTCTGGGGTCAGAACAGAGCAGTTATTCATTAAGTCACAAAATTTTCATTTTAGAAGAAAAGACAAGAAATAGGCTGTTCCCTTATACCTGAAATTCTCTTTTTTAAAATTCATGTGAATTTTATTAGATTGCAGAATGTCAGTAGTAAGAATAACCAAAATTCTCCCTTGTTCAGCCAAGACTGCAGCAGAAGCTTAGTTAACCAAGTCTGTAACATGAGTAAAATATGATGCACAAGGAGCTTGTATTGCAACCCAGCCAGGACTTCTCGGAACAGTGACAAAGCATACAACAAGGCAAAATGGAGTAGTCACTAATGCAGCTGGAGGCAGACAAGACTCAAAGCATTACATGCAAACTGTACACAGCATAGGAACTTTTTCACCCTAAAATAGAATGTTAGTAGTTGATACAGATTTCAGTGTTAAGTATAATATACTGTTACATCTTATTGCAATCAGAGGTGGAACATTTTAATTAAATGGTAAATTAGTGCCCAATAATTTTTCAACTGAAAAATTCCAATTACCTCATACCTAAATGTTCTCAAGACCTTGATGTATACATTTCTTTCTTAAAACTTCATTACTGTGAGATTTATGTGGGTGTCATAAGATAAGAAATATGAGACTGGTTTTCAGCATAATCTTTCTGAAAAACTTCTCTGGCATTTTTTGCAACAAAAAACTCCTAATCAAGTATTCAGGTCACAACCTTTATTAGGATGATAATGAAACTGGCTGCTACTACTTGAGTTGACATTCTGAATGATCTGATTTTATACAGCATTTCAGGAGGAAAGCACTTTCACAACACCAACAAAGAGGGAACGCATCATTTGGACATCTAAACTCTTAACATTATATTACCAGCAAAATCATGTACCCAGCTGACCTTTTTTGTTGGCTCCGTAATGTCTTTAAAAGGCCTTGTAACATTATTCAAATAATTTTATAGAAAAATGATGCAATTATTCAAAAAGAATACTTAAAAGATACCTTGCACATCACTGGTGAAATAAATTATCACCATAACCCAATGGATGCCTGCCATAAAAGTCACTTTTTGCTTGGAAGGTATTATTAAACAGAGAAGCTACTAGAACAAAGGGCAGGTACAGATTTGCCTTTTTTCTTTTTTAAATCTTAAATGTGCAAGGAATATGTCACGAGTCTTACTTTCAGATATGGATAAGACAAATCATAATCCGAAATACTTTTATCAAATTCTGAGTATAATAAAGACTGTATCTACAATACAACTGGCTTATTGCTGCCGAAAACGTTATAAAGTTACAAGATTTGCTACTATGATGTAATTCAAACTATTCTGCTTTTTGATGGAAAAACTATTCTGATAATGAGATTTTAGGCACAGCCTAGATCAACATTTTAAAACCTGTCAGAGAAAAATACTGAGGCAGAAAAGAGACCCTGATCCACATCTGCACCCTGTGCTTTTGCATGTTACATCACTTCCGATAAACTCCTAACAAATTTGGGAGAGACCGACAACGAAGGACAGATTGTTTCCACTACGGAAACTGTTCCTATTTACTCAGCCTCAAAGGACTTAGCTCCCTGTCCCCCGCCAACCATATAAACATGCCTATTGTATTCACTCTGTATTTAAAGTACGATACAAAAGCCAAAAGTATGACTATATTAACAGTTCGAAAGTCGATGTATTTTGGATGTGTGGGACATTATTCAGCATCTCTTGCTGAACTCAGCAACTCTAACTACAGGAAGTTTTAAGGAAACACAAGACATCCAGCAATGCTGGATTAAAAGCTGGCAGTGTTTATCAGCATGACACATCCTGAACATGTGGATATCTCTGGAATTACACTGATGTAATCAGGCTGAGATTAAGCTAGCTCAACATGGATCTCAAATTAGAATAATTCAAAATTAAAAACATGCGCAAAAATACCACTACATGCACAACCTGATTAGCACCTTCACATCAAACATATTTCCTCAACAGCTTTTTTACACACATAAATATATAAAATCAAAGTCCTTAAAGGATACTTTTATAGGATAACTTAACTGTTTGTATAATTGCATATACATAATTTGGAGATCCATCTATTTCTTTTTCTTTTGTAGCCAAATAGCTAACAAAGGGAAGAGGTCAAGGGTAAGGAAGAAGAAAATGAAGGGTGAACAACAGTATTTAGAGCAGTATGACAGGGCAGTACCTTTCTAACAGACAGAGATTTAGCAGGACTAAAGGCCTGCTCTGTGAGATCGAGCCCTTCAATAGTTTCCGTACAGTCTGAGAGGGGAGCATCCTGCAACAGTAAATCGAGTAAACAGAGCAAACCGAGCCCGGGCTTTAAAACATCAACCAAGAGCATTATGATGCTTGCTAAAAACATGCAAAGAAACAATAATTGGTAGACAAAATTGCAGTGACAGTGAATTGACATGCACACAACATGACATCCAAATGAATAATGCTATTGTCATGGTAAGAACAGTCACACTCTTTAAAGGATACTAGGAAATATTATCTGGTACAGGTAAAGCACTCAGATATATAGAGCTTTAATGTCATTCAAGCTTGTTAAACATAATAACCATATAGCTCTAACTCTTATTTTGAGCTATAATTCAGAGATAATCTCTTTAGTATATCCAGACATACTGCTTTTAAGTTTTATTGATGTATAATAGCTCTTTTATTTTAATTGCTGCTCAAATAAAGTATTGTGAAGCACAATAATATATTCAACACAAAAACACTACTGCCCCAAAATGAGCCTGCTGTGCCCAGTATTTAATACTTTAAGATACATAAAACTTGGAGGAAAAAAAAAAAACAAAACAAAACAAAAAAACCCACAAACTGTCACAAAGCCTGACCAGTTTTGAACAAGAATCTAACCCATATAAATAAGCCTTTTGAATTTCATGCATTACATTCAGCAAAAAAAAAAAAAAAAAGCATCCTTCACAGACATGCTTGAACTACATGACTGAAGCCTCTTAAGTTTCTGATCCTGAGCACTCTTGCAAAGACAATGGTGTTACCTCTAATACTTACCTTATAAACAGTTACTCTCTGCCAATTAAAGAATAATTTTATAGTAACATATTAGGTGAAAGTAGAGGATAATATATATTAACTTTAAGCTAGTATTTTTTTGGCATTTTTTGCTCTCACCTGTACAAGACTCCTGTCCACAACTACCCCAGAAAGAACCTGTGATTGAGGGCCTGCAGTTTTAATATCTTGTAAGTTTTGCTCCCGGATCTGTAAAGGAAAGCAGCAGAATACACTCACGTGAATGACAGAGGAAAGTTAACTATGTTCTTTTAACCGAGAAAAGGAGTGGGTGACCAGGCCAAGAGGCTGCAACCAGGGTACAAAATTACGGCCCTACTCACATCAGTAAAGCTGTGCTTATGAACACCAGCTGAAGATGTGCATCAAATTTCTGTTCGTTTCCCCACATTTGTCAGAATTTAGTATTCGAGTACCACAGCACATACTGTCTTTTGCTTTTGAGTACCGGCTTGTGGCGAAAGCGCACAGATCAGGTAGCAGACAAATCCACTTTGTGGAGAAAGGTGGGCAGGGATGAGAATCGCAAGGGTCACTGTTATGCCAGTCTGTTGTACCGGACGAATCCTTTACAGGTGCCTGACAATAGTCTGTAACATCACAGTATTTTCTTCCTACGGATTCTTTTGCAAAACACTTAATTTTTGTAACAATCTAGCATCATATTTCTAAAAGGGCACACGAGTATTTACCTATGTATACACTGACACTCACTTCAGAGTATTCAAAACACTCCTTCTGTTTCATCCTAAATACATCCTCGTTCTTTCCATACAGAAGAGGGGAACAAAAATATAGTACTGAAATGTGGCTATTAGCTATTTAAATTAGATATTCTGTTAGTGTAAAGAAATCATAGCAGAGTCAAAATGTGTTTCTAAAACATTGTTTCTTGTTCAGAAAAAGATGAAAGATTCCAAAAGATCTCTGTAAACTTAAAAAAAAAAAAAAAAAAAAAAAAAGATTTATATAAAAACACACACACAGAAGTATAAAAGCACACATTATTATTAACACTTGGTATTTCAGAAAGTTAAAGTCCTTCTACTTTACTGGACTTATCATCAGGAGAAGGAGAAGTTGTGAAATAAGTTTTACTTCTCTCCTTTTAGACCATTTCATTCAAGTTTTTAAATACAGCAGCATTTTGGGTTTCAAACACTAAGAAACTGCTGGGCAGTTTCACTAGGCTTCTCAGTTGAAGAGTTAGTGTCTGACATGCCACGAAAGGCGAAGCGGAAGCTCTAGCAACCTTACGCAGGTTTTGTTAGCACCGATCGGTTTCCTGTGACACTGTGCCAGCTGCCATTTCTATATGGCCAGTCTGAGGTAGCAAAAATATCAAGAACAAGCTCAGCATTAACAAGTTACTGGTATATATTTAATAATAAAAAAATAAAAATCCTACACATTCAATGCTTTCCTGTAGGAAGATTGTTTCCAGGAATATTTTAAATCTGAAGACTGGAAGATTAAATGCTTGGGCCATTAAAAAAAACACCACCAACAACAACTTTCAGTCCCAGATGACCCCAAACTCCTGCAACAATCACATCATATTTATATTATAACAATATAATATGGAGAGATCAGTAGACTTTGCAATTGCTACAAAATATGCTACAACTGCAAGTGGTAAAACAAAAACAGAAAAAAAAGTCGCTGATGTGGAAGTGTATGATTTCAGGGAACAAAGTTACTACCACAAATCCTGTGGTATTCTTTCAGAGGTACCCAGCAACAGTTGAAAAGAAAAAAATAAGGTTAATATGACTTGGCTGCAATACTGAAAATCTATTCTTAGAAACTGGTTTTACAGTAACAAAATACAAGGCAAAGTCTTCATATGGTGGATGGTTATACCACTTGTTTTTTTCCAACCTCAGTTCAGGATATTTAGGAATTGCTTCTGTATCTAGTTATAAAAGGAAAGCACAATAGGGAAGCAGTGTTTTTGAACCCCAAAAGATTCTATTATAACAAAATAAATTAGTTCACTAGAAGTGTGCAACTTAATGCAATGATAAAAAATACTTTACTGCTATTACAAACCTTGTTCCTCATTTCTTGGACCTCCTTTGGATTAGTGTTCAATGGAACAAACAGGTTAGGGACAGCAGAGGTGGCAGTTCTATGTCCATCCTCTTTAGTCCACTGTAATATTAAAAATAGTTGAAAAGTCAGAATTGCTGTAATGGCTAGGGACACTCAGAGCAGCAAATTCACATTAACAGTTGATCATGCATTATACATAACAGAGAACTGAACCAATGGTTATATTCTATTAATTTTTAAGATTATTTGCTTCCTGCTTTAGAAATATAAACTAACTTCAAATACATTTACAAACATTGGAATTATTCAATTAAATCAAGCTAATAAAAAAAGGAACCCTAAATATCTAAAGAGCTAGTCAACTCTTAAATAACTTCTGCCTAAAACTATGTAACGATCACAGCTATGTGTAATTCAGAGATTACAAAGACTGAAAGATTTAAGTTGTTTGATAAGCTGCTTTCAAGCTGTATGCTTGACCACAACAGAGTTCCACATTTCTTTCTAAAAACAGTATTTCTCACTTGAAGAAACTTGCATTAATTCAGGAGTAAGAAAACTCCAATACAACTACTGGAAAAGTACTTGAGTATTTTTAAGGACATTTAATCAGAAATGGATAAATTAAAATGGACTGATTTCAAAATGAGTTCATTTAAATGGAATACTATACCTTACCCAAAGGTAAGTACGGCAAAATCTAGGGAAAGAGTTCTAAAATCCTATTGCTACCATTTTTATTTACTGTATTTTGTATATTTACAAACTAACACAAGAGAGATCATTGATTCAATCCTCCGATACTCAACAAACATCAAAGCAAACTTAAAGCATAAGATGACAGGAGTGTGAAAAGCAATGTGATGCCACTAACCCGGTTTAGTGAATGACTCTGTACTGCGAGGCAAGAGTGGGCATCACCAAAGTTTTGCATTAAAATAAGCTACTTCAGCAAAATGTACTGTTTCCAGAATTAGTTTCTGCACAGATAAACAGCTGTATCAGCACAGCAATCTACAGGAACAGTTTGGTGATGTCGAGTATTTTATAACTTATAGCTGAAAAGGTTACAAAAATATCCCAAACACAAACTTTAAGCGCTTCATGAGTTCTTCACAGAAGGTTGCTTTATTTGGACAGTGCATTTGGTATGAGTCCACGTTTAATCTGTCACATAACTGGGTTTTTACCTTGTATATATATATATATATATATATTTTTTTTTTTTTTTTTACACGTGCTGTCATAATTCTCAGTTACTGTTGCATAAAAAATGCACTGAACAATAAAGCAAACCTGTTTTATAGAGCAAATGCTATGCATTTTTTCCTGAGTAACTTCAAGAAACAATAAGATAGCCAGAAATCGTCAAACTTCAAAAAGCAACAGAATTTTAAAATGTTTTGCAACTGTAAAGTAAAAAATGGAATGAACATGGAGCTGTGAAATACTCAC